>NW_004797883.1:388414-393819 GCF_000002075.1 Aplysia californica | reverse complement strand
CACCCCCTTTCAGTTTTTCAGTTGACGTTAAGCCAAAGCGTCTTGGCAACATCAGAAAGGGACGGGGCATGCCTTTGGCTCGATTTCTCTGATTCTGATGTTTATTTTCGTTAACTTTACTTACTTAGATCTACTCTCTCCCTGTAGCCTACCGTCAGATACGTTACGACTGTTATGAGGCGGAGGGCAGTCGACGCCACGCTTGTTTGTTCCTGGACACGTCCTCCAATTTCGGCACATCTAGGCCCTGGGTATTGCCTCATCTCTTTTTGTGCCTCTATAGTTTCCAGTTGGTCTTCCCCTCTTTCTCTTTTCAGTTGGTTTCCAATACCATGTCTGATAGGGTAATCTACTAATCTTTCCTTCTTAGTTAAACCTGCTACATGTATAATCTTTCTTGGGTGACAACGATCAAACGTTATTGCGGATTTTGATACAATAAAGTTTATAAAGAAATTATAAAGATCGAAAAAAAATAATCCGCCACGTGGTCGAGGCAAAAATGCCAATTATTTTATTTTTTTATTTTTTACGTGGGTGCTGTGAATACTTTATTTAATTTAAACATAACGTTGTTGTTTTCTTTTAAATATGTAATAACTTACAATACTTACGTAATATGACATAGATCTACTTTTTAAAGTAGGCTACGACTATTACACGTAGTAGCCAATTACTCACGTTGAAGGAAAAGCGTAGATCTAAATAAATACCCAAAAGTCTATAGATTTTTTCACACAATCAAAAAGTGGTACCTTTCTTTTGATGGTCAGTATAGTGATAGTCATAGACTATGTTGAGAATAGATGCACTTTTGTGTACGTGTGTTTGTACAGGTTTTTACCGTGCTCATACTGCTAATTATACATTGTGTACCGGCCAGGTCTGTGTTTGTACAGTGAGATAGACATACGGGCAGATGGAAGGACAGACAGGCAGACAGACAAGCAGACAGACAGACAGGCAGACAGACAGACAGACAGACAGACAGGCAGATGGGAATTAGATTAGATGCTTGGTGTAACATACAGTGCGTCTAAAATGGAGGACCCACTTAAAGCGCAATAACTCGGACATCTCTGCACTAATCTCAACACAACTTAGAACTAGATCTACTAGTAAATAATAATAATAATATTATTATTCAACCAGGTGGACGTCAAGTTTGTAAATATATGAAAAAAAAATCAATCTGTGAATTCGAGAAATATTAAGTCTTTAAAATTTCAAATAAAATTTGGTAAAACGCAAAATATTACTTCTTATAAGCGTTCAACTAAAGGGTCGTGATCGGCTCGTACGGGTTTCAGGACAAGGATAGTAAAACCACAACAGTCACCTCAGGTGGAAACCTAACCACACCGAGAAAGTTTTGGAGAAGTAGAGGGAGGAGAATGTGTTATGCTGTACAGGCCTGGTTCAAGTGGGATGAGGCCACACCCCGCACAACAAGAGTGGCCTTATTATGATTGCAAGAAACGTTTGGAAAACGCGTTAGGATTAGGAGAAACAAAAGTTTACCCCAGAATAGTTACCACAGAATAGTTAGCACATTACTTCCAACTTGAGCTTCTTCAATTAGAATCTAGATCTATTACCTTTGGGTTTCGTAGTTTTTGTTTGTTTGAGGTTGTTTTTTGTTTTTGTTTTTTTGACAGAGCCCAGAGAAACATTCCACAAACAATCGAACAGTTAAAACTCAATGATGAACGGAGAGTCCAAAGAATGAACACAGAAACATGCCACAGAGTCATTAAACATTTCAAGTGACGTATTGGAGCTTGTTGTATGGAGAGATGGTCTACAAGTAGATGTTTAAATAGCTAAAACCTTTCTTGAGTTTATTTAAGCAATATCAATGTTGTATTTATTTGTTCTTCAACACACAAATCGTGACTACAGTCGAACCTGCCCTGACGGCCACCTCTATAAGACGGCCACCTGTACAAAAGGCCACTTTCCATTCCCCCCCTTGCGTTTTTTCTATATAATTTAACTGTGTAAGACGGGCACCTGTCCAACGCGACCGCGGCCACCAAATTTTAACACACAACCCCTATTGCACTGAGCAAAAACACCTGTCTTAGACGGCCACCTTAGAGACTCCATTACGTTTTGTCATAAATTGTGCTTTGGCCCTTGGCGTTGTGGGCGAGCCGTCATAATCCAATCACCTGTCGTTGTTGTTAGGTAGTCCCTCTAAACGATCATGTTGCATAGGCCCCTCCCACTGTTGACCAATTGGTAGCGATTTTCAGCTGCTGGTGAGGTAAACGTGTGATCCCTTATACCCGTAAGCCCCGCCCAGACTTCATACACAAATCGTAAGTGAGATGAGTGGTCACTGTTTACCCAGTCTGTAACAAAGGACGTCAACACGAACTTGCAACTGAAGTGTCGCTCGTTCTCCGAGTGGTGGCGACCCATGTGTTTGTTTTAACATGGCACTCGGTCTTCCTCGTCTGATCCATTTCGTTTTATTGTCACCCTTGTGTAAAATCAGCAACAAAGTAAAAATAACAAACAAAATACAAACCAGCAACAACAAAAACAACAAAAACAACAACAATGCAGCTACTTTCGATTGGGACTTCAGATGGGAATGGTTTGTTTTCTTTATCTTGATCAGTCCTGCCTAAGACGGCCACCTGTCTTATACGGCCACTTTTCTCCTTGACAATGGGTGGCCGTCTTACACAGGTTTGACTGTACTTGAAATAGAACAATCAATATATGTTGATTTTAAAGAAGTTGCAGTTTTTCGTTTCACTCAATTTTGGTTGAAATTTTAAAAACTTGATATTTCTCGAACATGGGGATTGTTTTTTTTCCTCCACATTAGTAAGCGTAACATTCCTCTGGTTGAATTTTATTTCTGTGAAGTATTATTGGAATTGGTTCAAAGATGACTGAGTTATTGTCGTTTAAGTGGGTCCTTTGTTGTTGTTTTTTAGACACCATTAAACAGATACGGTATAGCTATCGTTGACAAACGAATCACTGATAATAGTTGATTTGAAATTTGAAATATAATAATACAATTTGACTAGCTTGGTATACAAAAGGCATACAAGACAAGAAGCAGACGTTAGCATCACTTCAGTTTCTGTTTTTTTTTCTGGAAGGTAATTCCCTTTGATTTTGATACAAAATGACCCGTCCCAAGGGCTGTGCACTTTGAAAACCGAACTAAATACATGTATCAGGCAGAAAAATGGTCCAGGATGTACCAAATAAAATGTATAATTCAAACTCGAATTCAAACCAGTTGATTAAATAGAAAAAATGAACATTTTTCAAATTCAGAAGGGGTAGATCTAAGTTTATTCATTTATTTTAAATTGAAATGCTGGTGATCGTGGTGCTTGACTGCAATTTTACTTTGGCTATATTTCTCCTTTTTAAAAAAGCCTTTACATATTATGCTCGTTGTCCAAGTAACTATGAGGAAACTCGATCTCCTTGTCGCAAGCGATGAAGTTGAAGTCCACCATGCCGGGAGCAAATATTTTCGTGGCGGCGACCTCCACTCTCAGACCAGCCGATGTCACCTCCAGGATGTTGACGTCATATCCGCCTCCGACGATCCAGGACAAGCCAGTGGTGAACACAGCAGCGTTGGGAACGGTGACGAAAGGATATTCGAACTCAATCTGAAAGTCACACAATAGTTTTCCTCATGTGTCATTATTGTTAATGAGTGACAGTGACCTTTCGTGACAAAAATGTACTTTTAGCATTTCAAATCGAACAACTGGACAATTTAACGTAGCTTATACTTTTTGCAAAAAACAATTACAGGAATAAAATATGAATACATATAATACCCCAAGAGTATTGTTTCACAATTCACCCCAGCAGAGATCTAGTTTTCGTGGAAACTGGTATAGAATAATATAGTGGCGTCCTAAAAAGACTTGAAAATGTAATCACCCAATCGTCGTGTTACAGCCTAGCACTACCCGCTCATGCAGCATACCAATTTAAAGCTGAACAAATTCTGCATCATCTGACACATTAATGCTTCATCTATGTTAAGAGACACCCTAGATATGGTCATTCAAAATTGACCTAAAAAAACCCAGGCTAAATTGATCGAAATCAGAGAAACGCAAAAGTGTGTTCGCTCGAATATTGAAGTGCATCAACATTGGTGGGATGGACATGTATTGAATATAAAATCAAAAGAGAATATTATTGTCTCTGCAATGAATAGCATTTCCTTATTATATTTTTGAACAGGTTGGAGAACAAATCAGTTACAAATACCGGTACCACACAAAACTGTACTTAACATAACATGTGCTCATTAGTATTTTGTTTTTGCTTAAGGGCTAATGGCTTCGAGTTGAGCACGGAACCATTTTTGCATATATAATATGGACCGCGTCAGTCAGATTTTGGACATAATCCTCTGTCAGTGAGAAACAGAGGTCACGAAACTGCCATGGTTCTTGGTGGTCAGGGGTGGAAGGAACAGAACCACCCTCGTGAAAATCACCGGATGGCTTGGTTTAGTGGAGGACATCGGGCAAGTGCTGGAACGACGTCATGTCGTACCCTGACTTTCGTCATGGTGTAATTCAAGTAGACATCTCCATGCATAGAAAATCACTTTCTCTCGGGGCCAATGCCACTAGATAATTCTTGGAAAACCAAATCAAATCAACGTCGGAGTGGTCACCAGTAAATTTTTAATAGAACCGATGTGAATTCTACAGGTATGTGAAGAGTGAAGTACCATGTATGAAACAGCAGTTGAAGGAGCGCGACTTTGCTCCCATCCCAGACCATTCGTTTGCAACTCGCTGTAACATTTGGGATGAAATTATGTCCAAAATGTTATAGATTCGATGCCCAAAGGGTTCGTGCACTACACAAAACTAATGGCTCTGAAGCAAAATGATAATGAGCTCATTTAATGTTACGTCAAAGTTTTCCATGATATTTGGGATTGTTGTGTTTTCCGTTTTGTTTGAAACTATTGTGACCAAACATCAAAATAGAATATTGTTTATTACAATACAAAATCCTCCATTCATTGGATACGTAATGTATGTACTTTATATCAACATTGATGCTCCTCTATATACTCGCGCGAAGACAATTTTACGTTTCTTTGATTTCGAACAATTTTTGCCAAGCCTGATTTTTGTAGGTCAATTCTGAGCGTCTCATAACATAGATGAATTATTAATATGTCAGATTATGCAGAATTTAAATTGGTACAGGTATGCTGCATGAGTAGGTAATGCAAGGCTTTAGACTAACACGATAATTTGGTGATCACATTTTCAAGTTGTTGTTTTTTTTACGCCACTGCATAACACTATAACTATAAAACACCTAGCTAATGCCAATCAGAGGGAAAACAGATCTGAAGCCCCCCCCCCTTTCCACACACA
>NW_004797883.1:372204-388314 GCF_000002075.1 Aplysia californica | reverse complement strand
GATCAGTCCTGCCTAAGACGGCCACCTGTCTTATACGGCCACTTTTCTCCTTGACAATGGGTGGCCGTCTTACACAGGTTTGACTGTACTTTCCATCCACGCTGGTGTCTCACTCTCAGCATTCGGTTACTCATCAATGTCGACCCTGTTGTCTCTCAGGCTCAGGGAAGGTTGGTCTATGTCCTCAGCTGGTAATTTTTGTTCTAGTCTTTTTCTTCCACCATTGATCCCTCTAAGTTTACAACGACGACACAGAAACTTGTATGGTCGTTTTCGTGCAATGTTTATCTCCGCACAGTTCAAGATTTTTCGTGCATGATATTCTAGAACTCAGTTCAAACCGCTGTTATGCTTTTTGTATTCACAACCGAATTCTAAAATATGTACTTAGAATAAGTTAGAACGGAAGTTTTCCGTAACTGTTTTGCATTCACGGTATAACCCTATTCAGATACTTGTTGGGGACTTCAAGGCTTGCCCAAACTAGGGCGTCTCGTGTGGGAGGGTTTTTGGCTGGTCAGTGAGTGGAGACAATGGCTTGTGGGGATCTGTTTACCTTTGGGTTACGATCGCTGGGTCAGACTTTCGTATACTGCCAATATTGAAAAAGCCTTCCCTCAGCGATGGATATTGTTTCGAAAAACCACTTGGTTTCTCCGACTCTACGCAGCCATGCCGAGGGCGAAAGCAGAAGAGTTGGCAGGCGGCGGCGAGAATGAATCCGAATACGTGGCGTCCCGCACAATACGTTTGTCACCGTAAAACGAAAAGATGGATGGTGTTTTCTGTATGAGTTTTTTTGTTGTTTTTTTGCGCTGTCACCCTTGTCTTGTCAAGACTATTTTTTTTTTTATGTGCAACAGGTTCTCAACGATCGGCCTGTCGGGAAAAATTCGGACTTTTCAGGAATTGGATTTCCAGATTTATCCGGAAATTCGGAAGCTCTTTCCCAGCTCTCGTTGAGGGCCGTATGACGCGGGGGGAGGGGGGGGGGGAACGATCCCCATTTCGACCCCATGAGAGTGGGCTTTGGCCGAAATCTTCTGTATTTGACCAGTTCTTGCTGTAAAAGGGAGTTTATTCATAAAATAATGATTAACTTGAATTTGAACTTAGTTAAACATGTTTTAAACTGCACGTGCACGTGCGCAGTAATCTAGTTGAATATATCACGACGACATATCATTCTCAGCTAAATAATAATGGAAATAGACATATTACTTGTAACTTATTTACATCAATGATCAAGTCCGAACTGCTTTTGAATCGCCATTTCGCGAAATTAGAGATCACAATCTTCAAAATGATGTATAACATGACTGATTTCTGAGCGTGTGGAAAGTGGAAAGCTTTATGCCCATGCCCATTTCATAAAAACGACGTTTTTTTATGGCAAAAATTGCGGGGTTTTTTCACTTAGAGTTAGAAGAAAGGGGGTGACATCTTTGTGAGTGTTTATGAACATGTTCTGCTATTGACAGGGACATAAGACCTTCATTTTAGGAAAGTAGACATTTCAAAGTATTTGAATCCGTTAACAGCCCAATTTTGATCTGAGACTCAAAAATGACGTCTTTTATTGACCATGGCTTTCCCCGCATCATGCCTTAAACAGCCAATCTTCGGATAGGTGTACACGCGCCCAAATTAGTTAATTTTTGTGGTTATTATTTTATCCGTGCTGTTCTAATTTTGATTTCATTCCGTTGTGAAACCTTTATTTTTCACGATTTAATACACTGGGTGACTACAAATGATGTTCTGAATGCTTAAAACAGAGCACAAGAAATTCTTGTGCTTTAGAAGAAGTTACCTCTATCAATATATTGCTATATATAGGTCGTCACAGAGAGTGGAAAGCTTGGAAATTAATGGCAACTTTTTGGGCAACCTTTGTCACTTTTTGTGGCAACTTTTGGACAAAAAATGGCAACAAACACAGATGCTAGAATTATGCAAAAAGAAAGATCGAGTTTTGCTATTATGCGGGGTGCATAAAACCACGAGGACAGCCAAACCCGCAGTCTCACCAAAGACCGTAGGAGAATCTTTAGTCTCACGATTACAGGTTCAATACCCTAACCACTAGATCACTGACGCCACCTCTGATGGTTCTGACGTAGCACGATTACAGGTCCAATACCCTAACCACTAGATCACTGACGCCACCTCTGATGGTTCTGACGTAGCAAGCCTACAGTGTAGCCTCTCTGTAGCCACATTTGAACTTTGATATAACGACATCCTCTGTGTATAGCGACATGATGCCCAGGTCCTGATTTGTTCCTAATCTCTATCCTTGATATAACGACATCCTCTGTGTATAGCGCTGTCCCCGTGGTTTTATACATCCGGCATAATGTAACAAAATTTGATCATTTTTTGGCATAATTTCTGATTATTTTCCTTTATCATTCTTAGTTAAAATTAACAGAATCGCATAATTTCACATTTTTGGGCTCAGTTTGCGTAATTTCAGAATTGTTTTGCATAAAACGCCGGGGACAGGTAGCGGAATCTTTGGTCTCACGATTACAGGTGCGGTACCCTAACCACTAGACCACTAACGCCACCTCTGACGTAGCACGATTACAGGTGCGGTACCCTAACCACTAGACCACTAACGCCACCTCTGACGTAGCACGATTACAGGTGCGGTACCCTAACCACTAGACCACTAACGCCACCTCTAACGTAGCACGATTACAGGTGCGGTACCCTAACCACTAGTCCACTGACGCCACCTCTGATGGTTCTGACGTAGCACGATTACAGGTGCGGTACCCTAACCTCTAGACCACTGACGCCACCTCTGATGGTTCTGACGTAGCACGATTACAGGTGCGGTACCCTAACCACTAGTCCACTGACGCCACCTCTGATGGTTCTGACGTAGCACGATTACAGGTCCGATACCCTAACCACTAGACCACTGACGCCACCTCTGATGGTTCTGACGTAGCAAGCCTACAGTGTAGCCTCTCTGTAGCCACATTTGAACTTTGATATAACGACATCCTCTGTGTATAGCGACATGGTGCCCAGGTCCTGATTTTTTCCTAATTTCTATCCTTGATATAACGACATCCTCTGTGTATACTATAGCGCTGTCCCCGTGGTTGTATACACCCGGCATAATTTAGCAAAATTTGATCTTTTTTTTTTTTAGCATAATTTCTGATTATTTTCCTTTATCATTCTTGGTTAAAATTAACAGAATCGCATAATTTCACATTTTTGGGCTCAGTTTGCGTAATTTCAGAATGTTTCTTGCTTATTAAAACGACGGGGACAGGTAGGGGAATCTTTGGTCTCACGATTACAGGTCCGGTACCTTAACCACTAGACCACTGACGCCACCTCTGATGGTTCTGACGTAGCAGGATTACAGGTGCGGTACCCTAACCACTAGACCACTGACGCCACCTCTGATGGTTCTGACGTAGCAGGATTACAGGTGCGGTACCCTAACCACTAGACCACTGACGCCACCTCTGATGGTTCTGACGTAGCAGGATTACAGGTGCAGTACCCTAACCACTAGTCCACTAACGCCACCTCTGATGGTTCTGACGTAGCAGGATTACAGGTGCAGTACCCTAACCACTAGTCCACTAACGCCACCTCTGATGGTTCTGACGTAGCAGGATTACAGCGCAGCCTCTCTATTTAACGACTGTTGAGTAAAGTCAAAGACATCCTCTGTATACTACTAGTACTAGTAAAGCGACATGGGGCCCAGGTCCTGATATTTTCCCTTATATTATCGGGCCTATATATAATAGAGCTATACCTGTCCCCGTGGTTTTATGCACCCCGCATAATTTAGCAAACTTTAATCTTTTTTTTTTTTTTTTTGGGGGGGGGGGGCATAATTTTTGATTATTTTCCTTTATAATTCTTTGTTAAAATAAACAGAACCGCATAATTGTACGTTTTTGGCTCAATTTGAATAATTTCATAATTTGTTTTCCATAAAACCGCGGGGATCGGGATAGTCTATAACGACCTCTGATATATATTTATTATAACGACCTCCTCGTATAGCGACACGGTGCCCAGCTCCCGACTTTTTCCTTTATGATACACGATGTACATGTAATAATAATAATAATAATAATAATAATAATAATAATAGATAGCATTTGTATAGCGCACCGCTCAACAGCTGGCTCTATGTGCTTTACACTATATTATTACCCCAGCAGACCATAGAACACTCCGAAACATTCTCAGCTTCCCGGGAAGCATACAGTGCAAGCAGCTGATTTAGCGCTCAAACACTAACAAACTGACAAGATCTTCCGCTGTCTATAGCCGGGTACCCATTCCCACCTGGGTGAAGTGAGGAAAATTCGTGTAAAGTAAAGTGCCTTTCCCAAGGACACAACGTCGGGCCCCTGACGGGATTCGAACCCACGACCTTACGGTTGCGAGTCCGTGAGCCTAACCACTAGGCCACCGACGCCAAGTGTAACAGTAACAGTAGCTGTAGGTGGCCTTTCCACTATAACGACAACTCTATTATAATTTTAACGATTTTTTCTGGTCCCGACAATGTCGTTATAGAGAGGCTGCACTGTAGAAACAAGTAGATGGGTACTGTACTGGAATAGGATGGAGTGCATTTTTTTGTGTATTTTTGCTATTGTCATAAAATTACACATACTATACCGTGTGGGTGGTTGGCGGGTGCTCTGGTGTGGTTTGCTCCTTCTTTCCTATCAAACATATATCGTCCTTATCTCCCGTTCTTCTTTTTTATGTTTGTTACTCTCTTGTAACTCCTCTAATCCTCTGGCGCTCATATGACCTTATGCAGTTGCGAGCGCCGTAAAACTTCTACTAAAACTAAACTAAAAAACCATACTATAAGTACATTGTAGCAAGGTTTACTCCACTAGTCAAAATGCCCCCCAAAAACTGAGAGACACAGACACAGCTTTATATAGACCCCAGACCCTTTGCTCCCAGAAGCCCTGAATCTCAAGACAATGTGAGAACTGCTCATGGAGTGTTTACACTGAAAGGGAAACAACTGGTAATATAATGGACAAGCAACTATGGTGGATTATGGATTATGTCCCATATCATTACATACATGATGTATGACGTACTGAGCTGGGCGCTCTGGTGTCGTTTGCTCCCTCTTTCCATCACTATCAAGCAAAATAATTAATTCATAATTTATTATATATAATCATTAAAATGATCCATCCTCCTTATTTCGCCTCCTGCTTTACTTGTCTGTTTTTGTTACTCTCTTGTTGTAACACTTTTAATCTTTGGCACAAAAATACCTAATTGTGTTGTAAGTAAGCGCCATAAAACCTATACGTGGGTGGTTGGCGGGTGCTCTGGTGTGGTTTGCTTCTTCTTTCCTACTATAAAAGACAATTATAACCTACGTGGGTGGTTGGCGGGTGCTCTGGTGTGGTTTGCTTCTTCTTTCCTACTATAAAACATAATTATCTATCGTCCTCATCTCCCCTTCTTCTTTTTTATGTTTGTTACTCTCTTGTAACACCTCTAATCTTCTGGCGCTCATATGACCTTATGCAGTTGCGAGCGCTGTAAAACCTCTACTAAAACTAAACTGTCACACTTTTAATCTTTGGCACTATACGACCTAATTGTGTTGTAAGCGCCATAAAAAACCTATACTAAAACAACAAACAAATGAAGTAGGCCTACATGTAAATCACATCAGCTTCTTCGCTCTCGATAAACAACGTTTTCCCTTCCTGCTTTTCCTATGGTACAGTACATGTACAATTAATGTAGGCTATAGCTCAGGCCCAGATTCTCATCTGGGACAAAATTTAGAGAATATTTGTGAGGCAGCGTGGTGGAATCAGGCTCTTGTCAAAATACTCAAAGTGAAGAAACTTGCATTTTTCCGTAGGTTTATGAATCTTTATCAAATTTTTGTTTTTTGGCTCAATACCTTTCATGCCTATTAAAAAACTGATCTCTGTGGAAACTTTTCTTAAAAACGTTGATAAAAGGCACAAAAAATGTAAATTTTCAATTACCACGGACTCTTAATCTAAGGAAATAAATAATCTTTGGCGGCCATTTTCTCACTAATTAATTTACCTCTGAAAACAGGTGACCTCCACCTCCTTCTTTCGCAAATATCTCGACTTGTATTTTAAGATAAACGGATATTTTTTTCACCAAAATAAAGACAATTGAACAAGCTATACTTTAAAATGATACCAAAAACTCTACCACCCCAAAATTTGACGAGAGCCTGATTGCACCAAGCTGTCTCACATTTAGATATCTAGATCTAGTTGAGAACTAATCCTTATCTGGGACATAATTTTGACATATTTAGTGGAGAGTTAGTCATTTTAAACTGGTACATGTACAATTACAATTCATCATGAATGCATAGATATCGGAAACTAATTTTAATTCTTATCTGGGCCAGTATACTGGGTGATTAATAAAGAATGCCAAAATCACCCAGCGACACTTCAAAAACAGAAAACTCTAGCTTGGACACTTGTTGTATATCTCAAGTTTTTATTTCATGTTTTACAAATGCTCAAAGTGGCCACCACCGGCAGAATGGACAAAATCATGCTGTAAACGTATACATGATGTACGGGTATAAATTATAGACTGAGAATTCCTCAACACACGCCTCAGAATATCCAAGGCCACCCTGTTGATTGTTGCTGCTGTTATTCATTCTCTCCTAACTCTAGTGGAAGGTTGCATCAGAACTACTGTACACTTGTCATCTTGTAACATTTGTAGGCTGACAGCATGAAGGAATAGAAGCACAATGACCATCTAGTAGTAGTAGGCCCTACAAGGCACACAGTATGGAAATATGTCTGATCTAATCTATTGCTCCTTATCCAAGCTGGACCAACTAATTTCACGACTAAAGGTTGATCCTTCTAATTTCAATTGTAACAACAAGAACAGTAATGAGTAAATAGGTAAGGAAACATTCAACCAGACACAAAATGCTGAAATAAAAGATTTATGTAGCTGCATCACAGTCACAGCACACACAGCATAAAACATGAATAAACGTACGACGTATTTCTGAATAAATACAAGCAAAGATATTTCAGTTTTTTAAATTTAATTTATACATCGCATCACATGAGCTTCATTGCATCACCGAGTCAGAACCTTGATTCTAGGGATGAGTTCTGGAGTCTTATCTTAAAAGACAGTATGTCCAGTTTTGGACCAAACAGATTTATTATAGATTCCACCTGATACTGATAGTTTACATTAGTTAAAAACACAGCGCACATTTCTGCTTCAGTCTGGTATGGTATATCAGAGATACCTGAATAAATAAAGCGGGAAAAGAGTCAAGCTATTCATAGTAACTCGCTGATGAGAGGTGAAGAAGCGGTTTTTTTCCGCTCTTCTGAACATTTTACGAAACTGGAATATACTGTCTTTCAAAATAAAACTCCAGAGTCATCAAGGACATCACTCTCAGGGGTCAGAGTGAACACTATACGCAAATATATATACATGGTAACAAATCTTTGAGTTTGACTTTTAAACAAAAAATAGTTCAGTTTTACCAGTAGTTTTTTTTAACGGAACCCCCTTCCCTTTTGTTTTCCATGAAAAAATAAACCAATATCTTCAATAGCAGTGGAGATATTTTGGATTGAAGGAAGTGGGAGTCACTTGGTTTCCAAGGTAAAATTAGCGAGAAAATGTCCACCAAAGTTTGGGGACTTCCAAAGCTGGAGAGTGCAGTGAAACTGTAAATTAACATATATATATTTAATCAACGTTTTTCGGTGAAATCTACTCAGGAATTTTTTTTTAAACGGACATAAAAGGAGTTGAGTCAAAAAACAAAAATTCAATAAAAACTGCCACGAGGGGAAAAAAATGCAACGTCGGGGGCTCTCGTGGCCTAGAGGTTAAGGTGTTGGCCTCTCATTCTAAAGGTCCCGGGTTCGAATCCGGGTAGCGACCGAAAAATTTTCTTCTCTAAAAGTGTCTCCTTTCACCTCCTTTCCTGCTGTCCAGATATAATCTGTTGTCTGCTTTCGTTTCCACTTTCTGCCCACACCCCCTCACCTCCTTTGCCCCCTCTCTTGGGCTCCTGACTCTTTCTGCAGCCTTTCTACTGCTACTTCTTGGCTCCTTCTAACTGCTGTCTTTCAGCCACACCCCTGATCTTCTGGTAGGAAAGATCTACACCTAGCCTTCTCGGACAAGGGCGAAAAAGATCGATAAGAGTAGGCTTCGGCCGCCACCCGGGCAAAATTCAAAATTTCCTACCAACTGAAAATATTAGTTGTGTCCCGCGCGCTCATATGACCTTATGCAGTTGCGAGCGCCGTAAAGTCACTTACCAAACAAACAAACAAGAAAAATGCTGTTTTCTTCAATGTCATTATTTTGACAAGTGCCTGGTGACACCACAATGCCTCACATATAATCCACACCAAACATTCTCCACATCAATGTAATGATAGGCCTACAATGAAAAGTTTTGAATAAATTACAAACACCATGACAGACGGTGGGCCGGGGGAACAGACGGTGGGCCGGGGGAACAGACGGTGGGCCCGGGGAACAGACGTCAACTCTGGGGAGTTCTAGAGGAATATGCTGTCCCCGTTGTTTTAGGCACACAAAAATTTTTGAAATTATGCAAACTGAGCCCAAAAAGGTGAAATTATGCGATTCTGTTCATTCTAACAAAGAATGATACAGGAAAATAATCAGAAAGTATGCAAAAAATGATCAAATTTTGTTAAATTATGCGAGGTGCATAAAACCACGGGGACAGAATAAGGTGTAACAGTCAGGACAATTGCACAATTGCTGAAGGCAGGACGTCAAGGCACTTTATCTCCACCATGTCAAAAACAAGTTATGAAGGTCAGCAGAAACCCAGGGAAACTCAGCATCCTTATTGACGGACCACACCTCCCACACGTATAGGAATTTAAATATTTGGGAGGCATTTTCACACTAGACGGGCCCATAGACAAATAAATAGAAACGAGAACAGTGGAGACAAATGCAGTGACCTACCAGCTAGCACCCCCGCTCAGTCACAAGAACATCCCAGTCAAAGTGAGAGCCCAGCTTATCAATAGTATTCTCCTACCACAACCCCAAATAACCGGCACCAAACATGGTCAGTAAATAAATCACAAGAAAGAAAAATCAATGCATGCGAAATCAGGAGTCTCTGCAAAACCGCCAAGATTCTGGCTTCAAATCAAGAGGAAGACCAAGAAAGACCTGGCTAGAAGATGGGATAAACGGTTTTAAAAAGTGCGGGAACAACGTAACATTTATCATATATCTTTATCACAGACGCCACACACCTAGCACAGGACCCAAACCTGCACCTCCCCTCACCATCCTAAAAATACCAGAGGAAGAAATAACAGTACTGATCAAGAGAAAAAAGTAAAATAAGAGGAAAATATTCCGATCCCATTGCAATCCCAAAATTTCAACATAGAACTCTCATACAATAACATAACACATACCTTGCCTTTTGAAGTAATATTGCGGAAACGACAAAAAAAGCGGAAATCCGCGGAAAATTATCAGCACTGAAATAAATAGATATCTAAAAGTAAAGTAAAGTATGCATACCAGCTGTTGAAATAATTAAAACATCTCTTCCAATAACCAACAGACGCAAGAATCAAGAAGGCACGGATTACAATCTTCAATCCTCAATCTATTCAATCTATCATCAAAAAGGCATGGGTTACAATCTTCAATCCTCAATCTATCCACCAGCTGGCAGTGAAAATTAACAGCACCATTGGTGTATCACTAGTATCAGCATGACACAATTGAAAACTCGTGAAATCTTTCACTACAACTGACAACATGTCAGTGCAATAGAATCAATTTGATCCCATTTCACGTAAGTTGGCTGTATTTCATTGAGGATTTTAGAGTAAACGGATTAATTAACCCTATCCGTACGTCGTGTTTTACTATTGTATCCATACGTGCTTTACTATCGTATTCATACGACGAGGGGAACTCTGTGCCACCACTTTCCAAAAAAGGAAATTTACTCGTTGATCCGATCTATACGCTTTGCATAGAGCAGTCTGTCAAAACGATTTTTTGAGAAATACGGAAAGTTTCAAAGAGATCTTCATACTAGAAGTATTCTAAAATGTGAAGAATACAACCCCGGGGGTACAATATGATCCCAGGACGTACGGATAGGGTTAAACAGGAAACAAAACAGGGTGTCATTCCGCTTTCAGTCTCTGTCCTTGACATGAGTTGCAATCTGACGTTCCACTGGACAGGCATCCGTTGGCTTTTGATAAATCGTTGTCTTCTTCTGTTCCCACCGCTGTTGCTGACACATCCTACAAGAGAAAAAGAAAAGAAAAGTTGATGAAAAGGAAAAAAAAATAACACAAGAAAAAACAGAAAAGAAATTTACAAATTGTGTAAAGAAGCTGTGAAATCAGGCGCTCGTCAATTTTTGGGCATAAGTGAGGCATCGTGGTGAAATCAGGCGCTCGTCAAAATAATGAAATCGAAGAAACAGGCATTTTCCTCCAATTTTTACTGAATTTTTTATTTCAGGCTCAACACTTTTCCTGCCCATTAAAAAAAATAACCCATTTCCACATGAATGTCGTAGAAAAAAGTTAATTGAAGGAACAAGATATGCAATTTTATCGTTGTCAAGGACTCTTCAAGCTAATGAAATTGTCAATCTTTGGCTGCTATTTTCTCGCTAATTTTACCACTGAAACCGGGCGACCCCTCCTTCTTCAACCGCATCTATCTTGACTTTTATTCAAGATACACGGGTATTTTTTTCATTAAAAGCAACACAAATTAACAAGCTTTAAGATGAAACCAATAACTCCAAATGCCCAAAAATTGACGAGCGCCTGATTCCACCGCGTCGTGTCACATATTATACAGTCAAACACAGGTAACTCGAATTTGTCGGGGATTGGAAATAGTGTTAGAGATTTTCGTAATTCATCCTGTCCTTGAAAGCCCCAAATACAACAACGAAAAAGAGAAAAAAATCAAGGGAAATAAAAAAGAAAATTTTAAAAATAAACATGGTCATCTCCCTTGATCAACGTGTTCACAGTGTGAAGGCAAGAAGAAGAATGAAAGTGGAAAGTAGAAAATCTCACGAGCGCACAGCTGACTCCTACGTCATTCCCTTCCTCTCATTTCATTGGCTCACAGAAAGTTACTTTAGTTTTAGTAAGAGTTTTACGGCACTTGCAACACAATAAGGTCATATAAGTACCGAAGATTAGAGCTCTTACAAGAGAGTATCAAACACAAAAAAGAAGATCTGCTTGCTTGGTCAAGGTCTCACAATTGTCACGGGAAGGTGTAGACACCTTCAAATGTCATAGGTGCGATGTCAAGGAATTATTTGTTTTCAATTGGGTAACAAAAAAAAACGGAGTAAAAGTTGAGTCCCCATCCACATTTCAAACATGCTTCTTAACCTAGATCTGAGATTACCGAAAATTGAAAAGGTAACATTGGAGTTAAGACATGGAGTGACATCAAACGACTAGCCCAGGATAGACAAAAGTGGAAAGTGTTTGTTCGTGGCCTATATCCTGATCCAGGGTGAGAAAGGCAAGGATGATGATCATTGGAGTTGGAGCTAAGTCCTACTTCAACAAGAAACAGATGAGACTCAATATGACATAGATGCACAAAGACATCGGGGGGGGCAAAAGTTATATATATATATATATATATATATATATATGTATATGTGTCACGACACGGAGGAATCAGGCGCTCGTCAATTTTTGTGCACGTTGAGTTATTGGTATCATCTTAAAGCTTGTTTTGTTCATTTATGATTTATCTTGCATTTGATGAAAAAAAATACCCATCTCTATCTTGAGCAGAAGTGAAGATATTTGTGATAGAAATAGGTAAGTTCACTTGGTTTCAACGGTAAAAATAACAAGAAAATAGTAGCCAACGTTTGGTAACTTTAATAGCTAAAGAGTCCATGAAAACTGAAAAAATTACAGATTTAATCAACGTTTTTCAATATAATTCACATGGGAATTATATTTTTATTTGGACATAAAAGGGTTGAACAAAATACCAAAAATGTGATTAAAATTGCAAAACTGGTGGGAAAATGATTGCTTCTCTAATTTTGTAATTTTGACGAGCGCCTGATTTCACCACGATGTCTCACATATATATAATAGTAATAATAGATAGCATTTGTATAGCGCAAATCCCCACTCAACAGCAAGCTCTATGCACTTCACAATATCTGCTATTACCCCAGCAGACCTGAGAGCATTCTAAAACAACCTCAACTTCCTGGGAAGCATACAGCGCAAGCAGCAGTTTATAGGCGCTGAAACACCTTAACCTCTAGGCCACTAGAGCCCCCCCCCCCCCCCCCTTGTTGTCTGTAACTCTTGTGGCAGAGACCACAATGTAATACTTTAGCCACAAGAGTTACAGACAACAATGGGGGGGATTTTGTGACCTAGAGGTTAAGGTGTTCGCCTCTCATTCAATAGGTCCCGGGTTTGAATCCCGATAGCGACGGAAAATTTTCTTCCTCAAAATGTTCTCCTTTCACATGGCTTTCCTGCCCTCACCCCCTTTCCCCCTCCTCTGGGCTCCTGACTCTTTCTACAGC
Organism: Aplysia californica; assembly: GCF_000002075.1. Classification (NCBI taxonomy): domain Eukaryota; kingdom Metazoa; phylum Mollusca; class Gastropoda; order Aplysiida; family Aplysiidae; genus Aplysia; species Aplysia californica. The sequence continues at coordinate 375,650 of NW_004797883.1, read as the reverse complement.
CTTTCTACTGGCTCCTTCATACTCTGTCTTTCAGCCACACCAATTTCTTCTGGTAGGAAAGATCTAAACACTTTGCCTTCTCAGACAAGGGCAAAAAATATCGGAGGTCTCGTACGCAAGTTGAGCTCATTAACTAGATCTATAACTTATTCATGTCATGTGTTTGTAACACATTATCATTCTGAATAGAAAGATAAAGATAGAGCGTTGTTTTCAGACTTGACACCGCTTCCCTCGGTGGCAATTGAGGAAAGACTGTACTTTACCGGAACTCCGGGAACGTCGATAACCGCCGGTCGGAACTACTTTCGCTTTAGCGCCCCTGAGGCCTAGTGGTCCACTATTCTTCCTTTCCGAGCTCCCCTGCTCACTCTCCTACGTCCTCACCCTTCGACTGCGAACTAGCGACTAACGTCTCTTACCGGGTTCTTCAATCATCATGACCGTGCCCTTTGACCCACGACCCTGACACCTTGAGGCTAACTGGTCAATCTAATCACGTGGTCCACAATTTTTATTGGCTCGCAACTCTGCTCGTCTAGGCCTACTCCTGGTCCGGCAAAGTACAATGGAGGGCGAGAGATGCACACGAGAGCTCATTTGCATATTGCAACCCCCTCGGCCCTGCTCGCGACTTGACGAGTGCTGTGAAGCAAGGCTCGGCCTGTTCCAACTCTACTCTAATTTCCCCGATTGCCCACTTAGCTCCATGGTCCGCTCATGTTATTGTTTTGCATTTACGTGCGTGTGTTTTTAAATTATTGTTGCCAACCTGAAACCCCCCACTGTTGTTATAAATATATAGCGATATGTAAAAAAGATTATCCGCTCTTGTTAATGTTTTGCATTTGTACATGGTTTTCCTTATATATTATTGTTTCCTTGCCCCCCTGGACCCCCCCACTGTTGGTATGATATATATACACGGTGGGTCCACCAAAGTTAAATATGACCTTATGCAGTTGCGAGCGCTGTAAAACCCTCTACTATAAAAAAAAAAAAGTTAAATAGCCTACCCACCCTCAACCACCACCTGTCGCTCACCTCGCCTCGCCAGTCGCCGCTGGCTTGCGCTCTGCGGAACTACCCTTTGTCCGCACGTAGAGAACTAGGAGTGCCTAGTAGTTAGGCTAGGCGTGCGTAGTAATCACGGGCCCAGACCGGTTGTCCGGTAAAGTACAATCCAGCCGCAATTGACACTACTATATGTGAGGCATTGTGGTGGAATCAGGCTCTCGTCAGTTTTTGGTCATGTAGAGTTATTGGTATCATCTTAAAGCTTGTTCACTTGTCTTTATTTGGATGAAAAAAGTATCCATTTATCTTGAATACCAATCGAGATATTTGCTAAAGAAAGAGGTGGGGGTCACCTGTTTTCAGAGGTAAAATTAGTGAGAAAATGGCTTTCATTTTGTGTGTCTTTAATCAACGTTTTTCAGAAAAACCCACACAGAAATGAGTTCTTTAATGGGCATGAATGGTGTTGAGCCAAAAAACAAAAATTCATAAAAATTCATAAACCTGCGGAAAAATGGAAGTTTCTTCATTTTGATTATTTTGAAGAGAGCCTGATTCCACCACGCTGCCCCACATCATGTTCTACAATAAAAATGACTGTACTTTATTAGCCCCCAAAAACAGTGAACTGAATGATCTGCCTGTGGGTCTAAAAGTAAGAATTTACCTAATTTCATTCTTCGTTTTAGAACCCAAGCCATTTTTAGGAGGAGGAATTAAATCGAAGGGATCACAATTAAAATGGAAAAGGCTTGCCGTACTTAATGACGGCTAGACTGCTAGACTAGCCTGGTTAGCTAGCCGTACGGCTAGACAGCTGGGCTAGCCGTTCTTATTCTTAATATGACGACTAGACTGATCATAAAAAGGGCCTACTGAATTGTAAATAAATTTTTAGTTTGCAGTACTAAAGTATTTGTATTTGAGACGTAACCAGGTGCCTTAATAATGACAGTGCACGTATTTTAAACCTCCTGTTTTCTAAATTGTTCATAGGGCCTAAAATAAGTACGGCTAGACTTCTTGGCTAGCTGTACTGCTAGGCTAGCCGGCTAGACTGTCAGGCTAGCCGTACTTGATGGTTGAATTGTAAATGAAATTTTTAGTTTGCAAAGCCTAAAGTATTTGTATTTCAGACAAAACCAAAAAAAGGTGTCTTACTGACTTGCATTATTTAAACCTGAATAACTACTCTAGATCTAGATATCTAGATCTAATGAGACCTGTGTACTCAACAGGTTCGAGTCGATAGGGCCAAACCTAGATCTAGATCTGGGAGGACTTCCGTAACGAGCGACCACTATGAGACAGAACAGAATTGAGGGCTTGGGGTAGGGGTAGGGGTAAGGGTAGGGGTAGGGGTAGGGGTAGGGTTAGGGGTAGGGTTAGGAGTAGGGATAGGGGTAGGCTTAGGTTTAGGCCTCTTCTTTATTGTGTTTGATGGGGTGGTCGCTTGTTACGGAAGTCCTTCCCTAGATCTAGATCTAAGTCTAAGACAGTCTAAGTCTAAGTACGGCTAGACTCTCAGGCTAGCCGTACTTAAGTCAAGTACAGCTAGCCACTTCGAATTAAAATCTAGATCTTGATCATTACGATGATATGTAATTCTGTTACCTCCATCGATTTATCCACCGGTTTCTTTCTTTTCGGCATTGGGCAAACAAGATTGTTCTCAACATTCTTCACCATTTCCTCTGGCTTGCTCCAGATCTTCGACAGCCAAGGGCCGATGAACTTTTGGAATACCCAAATCAAAATGGGGATCAAGAAACATGGACAACACACCATGTTGTTGTTTTTTTTTCCTTATAATTCTGATTTACTTGAGAGGCAAAAAAAAGCCAAGCACAGGTTGTTTTACTGAACGACTTGTAAGCCTTTATAGTATAGGCAACGTCAACAGTCTGAGATGGGAGGAACAGTTCTGCGAGTCCAAAAGAGAAAGCGGAAGTTGACGACAACAATTAAATAGTCTTCCCAGATTAGACCTGCAGTTCATTTTATATTGAGGTGAAAATAATAAACAATTGAGGTCACCCTTGATTCATTAAGGCCTATCATTAAAAGACATGTTTTAAAAGTTATGGTCAAGATAATTTTGGAAAGCTTCAAAAGTTTCTCTATGATAAACTTTCGTCTAATAGTATGGCACTTGCGTATAAATTAAGGATGTGTAGTTTTTGGGGAGGCTAATTTTTTACCACAGAATTCTACACTTAATGCTCAATCTGGGAACATAGCTAATATGCAGTGTTTATGTTCGTTTTGGAACAAAGAAATATCAACTAAAGTGCTGTTTCTAGACGTCCATAAGAGAAAATCAGCGTACGCGCTAAAGGACACAGAGACGACAAAGATAGAAAGAAAGAGCGAGGGGTTGAGAAAGCAAGAGAGAGAGAGAGAGGGGGGGAGAGAGAAAGAGAGAGAGA
>NW_004797883.1:369826-372104 GCF_000002075.1 Aplysia californica | reverse complement strand
TCTCTCTCTGCCTCTCTGTCTCTCTCTCTCCCTCTCTATCTCTGTCTCTGTCTCTCTCTGTCTCTCTCTGTCTCTGTCTCTGTCTCTCCCTGTCTCTGTCTCTGTCTCTCTCTCTGTCTCTCTCTGTCTCTCTCTGTCTCTCTCTGTCTCTCTGTCTCTCTGTCTCTCTGTCTCTCTCTGTCTCTCTCTCTGTCTCTGTCTCTGTCTCTGTCTCTCTCTCTCTCTCTCTCCCTCTCTCTCTCTCTGCCACACCCCTGATCTTCTGGTAGGAAAGATCGACACCTAACCTTCTCGGATAAGGGCGAAAATTCTTGGAAGTCCCGTGCGCAAGTTACTCACGTTAAAGATCTCTTGGTGGTTCAAAATCGACAAGAGAAGGCTTTGGCTGCCACCCAGGCAAAATTCAAAATTTCCTACCAACTGAAAATGTCCCGCGCGCTCAGATGACCTTATGCAGTTGCGAGCGCCGTAAAACACTTTATAAAAAGTGCATAATATGTGCGTGTTTACAAAAGCCTGTAGTATGCATTCATTTACACACTATTTCATGTATGAATTTTTAAAAGAAAGAAAACTTCAAGTTTGATTTTACAATTATTGTAGGAAAAACTGAACAGCAAGCGTGTCATGTATCCGAGTCTGTCTTTCTGTCTGTCTCTGACCAAGCTGCTGTTGCTTCGCGGAGGGCTTGCACGAGATCTGTGATTGACTGTTTCTGAAAAAAACACAGAAAACACCATTATAAACAGTTAATGATCTATTGGTCAAAAATTGATTACAAAGTCATATAAATACTCTGTAGGTCTCGTCATAGTACTAACCCTTGTAAAATGAAATTTTTTTTTTCCTTTAATCATCGTATTTCAGTAACATTCACAAGGAAGTATGTTTTTATATGGACATAAAAGGGTTTGGGTGAAAAACAAAAATTCGATAAAAATTGCTTTAACTGGCGGAAAAATGCGTGTGTCTCCGATTTCGATATTTTAACAAGCGCCTGCTTTCACCAAGATACCTCACTCCTGGTTTATATGGTCACGCATCGATCAAGTCCCAGACCGGTCAGAGGGTTCCTTGGGGCTCCTAGGGTTAGCTTAGAACTCAGCCCGAAATTTGAAAGCATTTTTAAAAAATGCAATATATGACTAAACGCAGAACAAAGAAACTACATACATTCGAAAGCAAACAATTAGGAAATATCATACGTATAGCACTTCACCAGCTCGCCAGTAAAGTCTACAGACTACAGGAAAGTATCAGGGTACATGGCAAGAGGAAGACCAAGAAAGACCTGGATCCAGGGTGTGAAGGATACCCTGAGAACATAATACAATATCCCACTTTAGACCGCGCCAGGCCATCAAACTTGCTAGAGACAAAGCTGTTTCTCCCCTCGACGCCCCGGAGGTACAAGAGGACGGAGAACGTCAAGTAAGTAAAAAGTAAACATAACAAAGAAAGTGTTGGACTGAAATCCACAAGGTCTAATTAAAACCCTTAACATACAAGACGAGACAGGCAGAGAAACGATCGAAGAAGCAAGCGAGCAGCTATCGGCACTGAGTCCTGCCTGCATTTCATAGAAAGACAGAGTAAAACAGTTTGGCCACCTGTTACGTTTGTCACCTGACCAGCCAGCCTCGAGAGCCTACAACACCAAGCACTCAGGCTATAAAGGAAGAGGAAGACCACGCAAAAGATGGATCGAGGGTGTCAAGGAAACCCTGAGAAATTATAATATCCCAATTGAAAGAGCTGCGGAGCTGGCCTACCATAAAAAAACTGCATCTCCCCTCGACGCTTAACGGCAACAGAGGATGAACAAGTAAGTGAAGTAAAAAAGTAAAGTATTACGCTTTTGTCTTTGTAAAAATATCTCTACAGTTAGGGATAAAAATGTCATAAAGGATAAATGCATCGAAAGGAGACAGTCACAAGCTATGGACGTTTATTACAACCATAAGAAGGCGCATTCAGAACAACCGAAGACTCTGATACATATAATAGTTTATAACATTTATTGCAGTGACTGAAAGCCGCAACGATAGGATACCGTAAAGAGAATTTTCATAAAATTTCATTTTTTCAGATATAATGTACAGTCTGCAGAATATATGACCAGATGCCAAGCCCATAAAACACACAGACACAAAATATGTAGCCACAAAGACACCCCCACCCACCCACTCACACACTCACACAGTCTCTCTCTCTCTCTCTCTCTCTCTCTCTCTCTCTCTCTCTCTCTCTCTTTCTCTCTCTCTCTCTGTTTCTCTCT
>NW_004797883.1:366488-369371 GCF_000002075.1 Aplysia californica | reverse complement strand
AGAGATAAATGGAAGGAGCTTGTATGTGGCCTATACCCTGCCAGGGGTGAAAGGCATTGATGATGATGATGATGATGATGATGATGATGTAACTACTACTCTGTGCTATTTTAGAAAACAATCTTGCGTCATCTTATGCAGACGTCTTCTGTAATTTATCAACTGAATAAAGTAGCCTACGGGGTTATGCACCAACGGTTCCCTTCAGTGGGTGGTTGGTGGGTGCTCTGGTGTGGTTTGCTCCTTCCTTTCTATCAAACATCTATCGTCCTTATCTCCCCTCCTTCTTTTTTATGTTTGTTACTCCTTTGTAACACATCTATTCTTCGGCACTTATATTATGACCTTATAGTGTTGCAATTGTCGTAAAACTCTTACTAAAACTAAACTAAATGTTTTCCTTTGACTCTGTATCGTAATTATAGATAAAGTTTGCAACTAGAAAAGTAGGAAACATTCGTGTCTATAAGAGACTATATATGAACAAAAAGAATGGGACGAAGGAACTAAACACACATCAACTTAATTCCTCTACCTTTTCCTTCCGCTTCGCGTTGTTTTCGCAGCCTGTATTTTTTCTGTGGAGAAGAAAACACACTTCAAGTTTACTCAAAACTACGGGCTTTTTTTCCCCTTTAAGCCAAAGAGCGCGCGCTATATTGCAAGGAGCATGGAAAGACATGTCAAGTCTTGAGGAGCCACGTACCCACTTCTCCCGTAAAGAACCCATGGAAAGACTTGTCAAAGAAACCATGGAAAGACTTGTCCAAGTACCCATGGAAAGACACGTCAAAGGACCCATGGAAAGACATGTCCCGTCTTAAGGAGCCACGTACCCACTTCTCCCGCAAAGAACCCATGGAAAGACTTGTCAAAGAACCCATGGAAAGACACGCCAAAGAACCCATGGAAAGATATGTCAAAGAACCCACGGAAAGACATGTCAAAGAGCCCATGGAAAGATATGTCAAAGAACCCATGGAAAGACATGTCAAAGAGCCCATGGAAAGACTTGTCAAAGAACCCATGGAAAGACATGTCAAAGAACCCATGGAAAGACTTGTCAAAGAACCCATGGAAAGACACGTCAAAGAACCCATGGAAAGACATGCCAAAGAACCCATGGAAAGACATGTCAAAGAACCCATGGAAAGACATGTCAAGTCTTGAGGAGCCACGTACCCACTTCTCCCGGACGTTGGGCAGTGTGTACAGTAGCGGGTTGAGGGCCGAGTTGAAGGGCAGAATCAGCACAGCTGTCCAGGCGTAGGCGTCAGGGGAGATGGTTACGTCACCGGCGTATTGGAGCAGGCCTGGGGGTGTGGGGCGGAGGGGGAGGAGTGTGGGTTATGATAATAAATAATAATAAGTAATAATAATACAAAACATTTATATAGCGCATTTCCAAAAAGTATCTCAATACGCTTTAAATTGGAATACCCATTTTCAAAAACCTTTCTTCTCATGCGATATATATTATATGTATGCGCACGCGCGCGCGCGCGCACGCACGCACACACACACACACACACACACACACACACACACACACACACACACACACACACACACACACGGACTATTTTCATTCAGACGTAGGTACAGAACAACAATAATAAAAATAACGCTAAACGCTTACGAAGGATAGGCCTGTAGAAACAGAAAATGATGTCTTTTGAAGCTATCAAGTGTTCTTGTTTGTCTTAGTTCCATGGGTAATCTGTTCCAATGAAAACTGGTTATGACAACTCGTGAGTCACCACAGATCGTCGGACAAGTGTTCAGTGTTGAGATGGCGAACAAATCCCGTTTTTCCATAGCAGCTTTTTAATCTATGGTATTGATTGCATAAGTTTGAGAAATATTTATTTGGTCAAAATTCATATTCTAAGTGTTTGCAACAACAAAAAGACAACAAAAAGTACATTATAGTATGTTGGAACAATCGTTTAAAACATGAACGTTTTTTCTTTTCCTTTTCTCCTGGCAAATTTAGCTTTCTAAGCTTAGAACAATTAAAACGCTTGTCGACAAAACAAATATCATGTGACCTACCTTCTTAAAACATTGTGGGTGCCCAGTTCGTATAACTGCGGCAAGAATGGACATCATATAGGACGTGCGAAACTAGTTCACTGTGCCTTCATTAATCAGGCTACTAAATGCTTTTGGATGTCATGCAAGGCAAAGTTATTGTATACTTGGGCTTGTGTATGTGGGTTACTTGTGCTTTTTTGTGTAAATTTGATGAATTATCGATAGCTCGATCTATATATCCTGGACATAGATTTACATTCTATTCATTTATTGTGATATCAGGCGCCCGTAGCTCTAGGTACATTCAGGAGCGATATTTGGCTATAATACACTTGACCTGGGTTCCAAACTTTTGGGCTGTAATCGGGTTTTAGCCATTTGAAAAGACATAATTGCATATTTTGTGCTTTTAATCGACCCTTTTCATTAAAATTCACAGGGCCATGTATTCATAAATGGACATAGAATATTTTTGATCCAGACGACGATACTTCGGAAAATTTGCTAAGCTGCAAGAAAAATGCTTGTTTCTTCGATTTCAATATTTTGACGAGAGCCTGATTTCACCACAATTACACACAATTTTCTTTACATTATTGAAATACAATGTAGGTAGAAAACGGCCAGTCAAACTGCCACTTACCCATGACGCCTATGGGTGACCAGCACAGGAAGTTGCTGATCACGATCAGAGAGAGTTGTCTTGCCACCGCCATTTCTCGACGACGCGCCTTCCGAGCGACCTTGCCGGAGATCTTACGGCGGGCACTGTGAGCAGACATGGCTCTGACAGGACAAGGGAGGAAAGAAATGAAAGGCAGACATTGGCTCTGACAGGACAGGGGG
>NW_004797883.1:363418-364466 GCF_000002075.1 Aplysia californica | reverse complement strand
GACAGCCGAAAAGACCCGATAAGACAGCCGAAAAGACCCGATAAGACAGCCGAAAAGACCCGATAAGACAGCCGAAAAGACCCGATAAGACCCGAAAAGACAGCCGAAAAGACCCGATAATACCCGAAAAGACAGCCGAAAAGACCCGATAATACCCGATAAGACAGCCGAGAAGACCCGAGAAGAGCCGATAAGACAGCCGAAAAGACCCGATAAGACCCGATAAGACAGCCGAGAAGACCCGAGAAGACCCGATAAGACCGAAGAAGACACGAAAAGACACTAAATGACCCCAAAAGACATACATAGTTTATTTATTCATTGTTTATTTGTTTGTAGCTATTTATTTGTCACAAACACACTTATTTATACCGAGAAGACCCAAGAAGACAGCTGAAAAGACACTAAATGACCCGAAAAGACATACATGGTTTATTTATTTATAGTTTATTTATTTGTTGTTTATTTATTTGTCACAAACCGATCGATAATAATATGGGTTACACAGCCGTGGACAAGACATGACTCGGACCCCACCGCCTTCTCGGGTTTTTTCGGTACCCTTTTTATTGAATAATAAAAATAATGAAGATCATTCCTATAGCGCCCACTCCCGTATAAACACAGCTCCAGGCGCTTTGCATAAAGGGAGTGTATACAGACCCGGTAACCGGGAACAAAGTCACAAAGTATACTAGACCCGGTAGGGGAACTCTTTTGTGATTTCGGAAAGTTTCAGCGCCCTCTTGGCTCAGGGTAGAATTCTGTGCACATGGTAGACCTAGATCTAGGTTCTTCTATATCTTTGGCCTAGGTCTAGATAGACAGACATAAATCATTGATCTAGTTTCGAGGTTAGCCTAGATCTAGATCTAGATCTAGAGTCTAGATCTAGATCTAAATGTAGATTGCGGATGTCTTTTCGATGAACGATCGTTTTTCCTCCGTTTTTGGTCAAGGGGGATTCACAATTTGAAGAAAAGAACAATGTCATCATTTCAATCGAGCAGTCTCTCTCTCTCTCTCTCTCTCTCTCTCTCTCTCTCTC
>NW_004797883.1:338705-361707 GCF_000002075.1 Aplysia californica | reverse complement strand
GTCCGATACCAATGACTATTTAATTTCGTCTTATTTGGAGCTAGTTTTTGCTTGTTTGTCGGAGCTATTCCCTATTCAAGCGTTTACTAATAATAATAAATAATAAATAGCATTTGTATAGCGCATATCCCCGCACAACTGCAGGCTCTATGCGCTTTACACCATATTATTACCCCAGCAGACCGTAGAACACTCCAAAACATTCTCAGCTTCCAGAGAAGCATACAGTGCAAGCAGCCGATTAAGCGCTCAAACACTATCAAACTGACAAGATCTTTCGCTGTCTATAGCCAGGTACCCATTCCCACCAGGGTGAAGTGAGGAAAATTCGTGTAAAGTGCCTTTCCCAAGGACACAACGTCGGGTCCCTGACGGGATTCGAACCAACGACCTTACGGTTGCAAGTCCGAGAGCCTAACCACTAGACACCGACGTCACTAATGAGTAAGCCTTTGTTTCAGCAATTTAGAAGTTGGAGGCAAACATTTGACATTTGGGGTTATAATGAGACATAGTGCATCAGGTTTAGGTGACTGTAGAAAAAACGGTGGAAAAAACAACTCATGGTTTAAAGAATTATGTGCCGTCGGTGAAAACCTCCCTCGGGACTCACCACCAGAGCATACAGACAAAGCCAGCAAACAAAATGGATAAGATAGTTTTACAAGAAAGTACTCAAAATGGATAAGACATTTTTACAAGAAAGTACTCAAAATGGATAAGACATTTTTACAAGAAAGTACTCAAAATGGAAAAGATATTTTTACAAGAAAGTACTCATAATGGATAAGACATTTTTACAAGAAAGAACTCAAAATGGATAAGACATTTTTACAAGAAAGTACTCAAAATGGATAAGACATTTTTACAAGAAAGTACTCAAAATGGATAAGACATTTTTACAACAAAGTACTCAAAATGGATAAGACATTTTTACAAGAAAGTACTGAAAATGAATAAGACATTTTTACAAGAAAGTACTCATAACACGAAGACCCTCCGTCGAGTACTCACCAGGAGAGCATGGAGACAAAGCCAGCAAACATGCACGTGTCGCTGTGCCTCCAGTCGTACTCACTCCACGCATAGCTTCCCCTCTGCCGCGCGTCCGACACCGCTATGGTCATCAGGTACACGCCCATCAACGTGTCCGCAACATCTGACACAGTTACAGACAGGAGGAAAGGATCGTCGGTATCATCATCATCATCTTCAAAATCAACATCATCATCATCGTCATCATCATCATCATCATCATCATCACCAACATCATCATCATCATCGTCATCATTGTATGCAGCAGATAGTAAAACGGTTAAGGTTTGGTAGTATTTGAAAAATATTTAATGACAAGTTCATCATCATCATCATCATCATCATCATCTTCATCCTTTATTAGCAGCACCAGCAACTTCAGCAGAAATCACAACAGCATCAATAAAAGTACCAGCAAATGAAGTAGCACCTGGGTCAGCAACAACAAAACTCCCGTACTTTTCTATCCGGACACAAAAGGGAAAAGGGTCATGCGTTCTGGACAAGTCATCATCTTTGTCTTTCTCACTCTGCACCAGGGTATAGGCCACGGACAAACACTTTCTCACCCTGCACCAGGGTATAGGCCACGGACAAACACTTTCCACCTTTTTCAACCCTGAGCTAGCCTCTTGATGTTATTCCATGTCTTCCCATTTTTCTGTACATCAGTTTCTGTGATTCTTCTCCAGGTTCCACTCGGGATTCCACTTGATCTTTTACCCTGTGGATTCCAATCTAGCATTGTCTTTTTTATGCAGCTGCCTGACTTCTTGAGAGTATGTCCAATCCATCGCCACCACCTTCTTCCTACCTCATCTCTGACTGGGATCTGTCTTGTTTTCCTTAACACTTCCTCGTTGGTGACCCTGTCTGTCCATCTGATCATCAGTAACTTTCCTAGACACTTGTTAAAAAAAAACCTGGATCCTTCTTATGCAATTCTGTGATGTGTTCTATGTTACACATCCATACAACAGGACTGGCTTCACATTTGAATTGAAAATCCTCAGCTTTTGCGGACAAGTACATTAGAATGTTTAAAAAGCAACAACCTTGGTTGCAGATCATATCAAGGAAGTCAAGATCGGACGGGAGGGAAGTAACGGTACCTGGGGGGCTCCAGTAGCTAAGTGAGCAGTGAGTTCAGAATCAAGTAATATCAAGCAAGTGTCGGTGACACGGGGATCAGATGGGTGGTCACTGGGGTGTGTCCTTGAGCAAGACACGACAACCCTAGCTCAAAATACAGGGCGCTGCACAGTGGCGACCGACAGTGGCATGGTCGTAAATGGTTCTGTACCGGTGTATTTATTTACGTATTTATGCATGTATTTATGTATGTATTTGTGCATGTATTTATTATGTACGTATTTATAATTATGTATTTATGTATGTATGTATGTTTGCCATTGTAAACCAAAGTGCCCTTCTGGGACAAACAAAAGGGTAATTTATTATTTATTTTTATTTATTAGACATCCTAGTTCCTCTATATCCTTGGAGTGTAACATGCACACAACTATAAGATCGTCTATCAAAACGCAAGGCTATACTTTTGTTTTTTGATTTTGTAAAGTGTTTTACGGCGCTCGCAACTGCATAGGTCATATGAGCGGGCGGGACACACTTAATATTTCCAGTTGGTAGGAAATTTTGAATTTTGCCCGGGTGGCGGCCGAAGCCTACTCTTATCGATTTTAGACCACCAAGAAATCTTTAACGTGCGCAACTTGCACACAGGCCCTCCGAAATTTTTCGCCCTTGTCCGAGAAGGCTAGGTGTAGATCTTTCCTACCAGAAGATCAGGGGTGTGGCAGAAAGACAGCAGTAAGGAGGAGCCAAGGAGTAACAGTAGAAAGGCTGCAGAAAGAGTCAAGAGCCCAGAGGAGGGGACAAAGGAGGTGAGGGGGAGGGGGCAGAAAGTGGAAATGAAAGCAGACAACAGAACATTGCTAGAGAGCAGGAAAGGAGGTGAAAGGAGACAATTTTAGAGAAGAAAATTTTTCGGTCGCTACCCGGATTTGAACCCGGGACCTTTGAATGAGAGGCCAACACCTTAACCTCTAGGCCACGAGAGCCCCCGGCTATACTTTAAGGGCAAAATTATTATCAGACCACTGTGTAATTTGTAAAGGCTGGATTACCTCTACCCTGTTCGTATGTCGGTTCATGATCAAAATATGACTCGCTTGAAAGACTGCATCGAATAAATAAAATGGCACCTCTGGATTTTTTGTTTCTTATAAAGTAAACATCAGTTTGTTTCAGTGCCGATCATAATCAGACATAAGTCGAACATTTCCCTAATTGGCTTAAAATATTAATGTTAAAGCTATCACCTTTTCTAGTAAAGACATGAAGTCAATTGGACAATACTTTGATGAAAATATGGAAACCCTGATACTGCAAGGTTGGGAAACATAAACATGAGAAAGCAGACAGGCTCCAAGTTTGAGCAGTATATTACGTCAAAACAAACATAGTATACTTCAGAAATCAATCAAAATAAAATACATATAGTGGGGTAAAGCTGCTTATTTTTATTTGAAATAAAACCAAAATCATCAAACTTTTTTAGAGATGAGAAGATAAAAATAATCCATCAGAGGTAGATTATTGTGTTTTTGGGCTTCGTAAACATGAATAGCCAAGTGCGAATTACGTTTGAGTTTGACTGGCTCTGACACATTCTTACAAAGACCTTACTCAGACAGGTAACAAATTTCCCATAAGGTTTCTTCAGCACATCCCTCTCCCAGGTAGCTCTGTAGACGAGAGTGATGGCGTTCCCGAGGAGGGCGGTGATTCCTACAGCCCACAGTAGCAGTCGCATGATGTTGTTGGCCATTAGGTCTGGGAGAATGAGAGAAGATATTCCATCAAAGGGCTGGTCATTAAGTTAGGTCTGTGTGTGTGGGGGGGGGGGAGAGATATGATATCATAGTGACGACCATTAGGTCTTAGAGAATGAGAGGAGAATTTACATCTTAGGGCTGGTCATTAGGTCTGTGGGGGGGGGGGGAGAGATATATTGCATCATAGTGATGGCCATTAGGTCTGAGGGGAGATATTACATCATAGTTTTGATTTTAGTAGGAGTTTTGTGGCATTTGAAACACAATGAGGTCATATAATAAATGCTAAAGATTCGAGGTGTTACAAGAGAGTAACAAACATAAAAACGAAGGATGGGAGATAGAGACGATATATGTTTTTATAGAAAAGAAGGAGCAAACCATACCACCAACCACCCTTAATGTACAGCATAGGGCTGGTCATTAGGTCTGTGGAGAATAACAGAAGAAATTACTTCTTAGGGCTGGCCATTAGGTCTGTGGAGAAAAACAGAAGAAATTACGTCTTAGGGCTGGCCATTAGGTCTGTGGAGAATAACAGAAGAAATTACTTCTTAGGGCTGGCCATTAGGTCTGTGGAGAATAACAGAAGAAATTACTTCTTAGGGCTGGCCATTAGGTCTGTGGAGAATAACAGAAGAAATTACTTCTTAGGGCTGGCCATTAGGTCTGTGGAGAAAAACAGAAGAAATTACTTCTTAGGGCTGGCCATTAGGTCTGTGGAGAATAACAGAAGAAATTACTTCTTAGGGCTGGCCATTAGGTCTGTGGAGAATAACAGAAGAAATTACTTCTTAGGGCTGGCCATTAGGTCTGTGGAGAATAACAGAAGAAATTACTTCTTAGGGCTGGCCATTAGGTCTGTGGAGAATAACAGAAGAAATTACATCTTAGGGCTGGCCATTAGGTCTGAAGGGAAAAATTACATTAAAAATTTGGCCATTAGGTCTTATTTAGTTTAAGTTAGGTTTCACTGCGCTAGCAATTGCATTTTATTTTCATGTGAGCGCTTAGGGGTGGATGTCAACAGAGAAGTCCAAACGGGGATATAGGCTTACTTTGCTCACCTCTCTAGCCTCAACAGCATATTGTCTATTTCGACTATCAAGGCACCCCGGAAATAGTGTTCACAAGAGTGTGACAAACATACAAAAGAAGTAGGGGGGAAATAACGATAGTAAGGATGAGGAAAGAAAAAGTAGCAGGTCCTCCTATTTCGTTCCGGCACAGTATGAGCATGACACTGATAAATCAGTCCATTTACAATTCTACTGTGCATACAAACATGTTACTATCCCCCCTTTGGGAATGACCTAAAGACACTTCAGTTAGTAGCACTGCCCTGAGGGGGTGGAGGGGGGGGGGAGGGGCCGTTTGGTCTGAGAGAAGAAATTCCTTACATGGGAAGAGAATTACTTATTTTTGTTGCTTCTGGATATGGATGACTGGTGCCTTTATAATAAATGTGAGGCGTGCTGACAAAATGAGTTACTTCTGGCAATCCACGAATGGAGCCAATATCAGCCAAAAATGAACACAAGGGCCACATTTAAAGAATCAGATTTTTGGCTCTCCTGAAAAATTGCAAATTGGCGTTTGTGGGGTTTATGCACTGTTTGTAGATTCTAAACCAATGCCATTCTCTTCAAGTTTTAAATGTCTTTTATCATTCCATACTAATTAATTGCAAAAATTCAACCTGTAAATTTGACGTATATTTTTTAATCGGGCTAAAATCTGAGAAGTAACACATTTTGTCAACGACACAGCTCACAAATCATGGATGGTCAAGGGCTCACCTGTACAGGAAGAAATGGCGTCTGTCGGGGCGGAGCATCGTGAGACCGGGATATCATCACCGAGGACCTGGAGAGAGGCATTGGGATTGGGTTTGGGGTTGGTGTTGGTGTTGGGGTTGGGGTTGGGGTTGGGGTTGGGATTGGGATTGGGATTGGGATCGAGATTGGGATTGGGATTGGGGTTGGGGTTGGGGTTGGGGTTGAGATTGGGATTGAGATTGAGATTGGGATTGGGATTGGGATCGAGATTGGGATTGGGATAGGGTTTTGGATTGGGATTGGGATTGGGATAGGGATTGTAATTGGGATTGGGATTGGGATTGGGATTGGGATTGGGATTGGGATTGGGATTGTGAATGTGATTGGGATTGTGATTGTGATTAGAATTGGGATTGGAAATGGGATATGGATTAAGATTGGGATTGGGATTGGGATTGGGATTGGGATCGTTTCTGAAAACTGTATTAATTCACCCCCACAAAAACATCTTTTTTAAAGAGAAGAAAAAACATTATAACAATCTTACAGCAGGACAACATATGCCGGCCACATCAGTCTTGATCGAAGTCACACTAAGCAGGCCAGAGAAAAGATTGGCCTCAAATGACAGCCGCCTGTTTCCTCTTAGATCAATTTCCTGAAATGAAAGCACATATTTGTTAGATTCACTCATTCTCACTTATAGAAAACAATTTTATTTATTAGATTCACTCATTCTCACTTATAGAAAACAAATTTACAAATGTATTTATTAGATTCGCTCACTCTCAGTAATAGGAAACAACTTTATTTGTTAGATTCGCTCACTCTCACTATAGAAAACAACTTTATTTGTTAGATTTACTCACTCTCACTATAGAAAACAACTTTATTTATTAGATTCCCTCGCCCTTATTGAAAAAACTAACACTTAACTAACGTACTCGGTCTAATAAAAAATCCCTGCGCAGACTGTATTTAAATACTTCTGATTATATAGAAAACACCTCTTTATATTTGTCGTATGTGCACGAAAATTGAGAATTTAACGTTTTTTTGGAATGCATGGGGCACATGCAAAAAATCAGGACAATTCGCTGCTTAGTTTCAGTGTAATGAGGTCGACAAGTTGTCCATTTGGTGTTGTCCGGACTATAGATTCACTTACCCTCAGCGATACTCACCCTCAGTGATTGAAAGCAATTTTACTTATTAGATTTACTCACCCTCAGTGATAGAAAGCAATTTTATTTATTAGATTTACTCATTCTCAGTGATAGAAAACAACTTTATTTATTAGATTTACTCATTCTCAGTGACAGAAAACAGTTTTATTTATTAGATCGCTCACTCTCACTGATAGAAAACAGGTTTATTTATTAGGTTCACTAACCCTCAGTGATAGAAAACGACTTGATTAGATTCATTCACTCTCAGTGAAAGAAAACACCTGTATTAGATTCACTTACCCTCAGCGATACTCACCCTCAGTGATTGAAAACAACTTTATTTATTACATTCACTCACCTTCAGGGGGTCAGCTCTATATCTCCAACCCCCCACCCCCCTCTCCCCAGTTCTAAGATAGTAGACAATCTTTGGTTGAAGGAAAGCAACTGTGTTTGATGTCAAAATATATATATATATCTTTACCACCGGCCAGATTGACTATATATAGCTTGACCACTTGTCAGTTAGACCATTGATGACCACTGGTCACTTAAACATGACGTAGCATGCAACTTGAACATAGAGCTGGGGGGAATATAGAGATGATCCCTCCCTCAATGGTATAAAACAAGTTTGTTACATTCACTTACACCTCAGTGATAGAACACAAATCTATTACATTCACTTACTCTCAGTGATAGAACACAAATCTATTACATTCACTTACTCTCAGTGATAGAACACAAATCTATTACATTCACTTACTCTCAGTGATAGAACACAAATCTATTACATTCATTCCCCCTCAGTGATAGAACACAAATCTATTACATTCATTCCCCCTCAGTGATAGAACACAAATCTATTACATTCATTCCCCCTCAGTGATAGAACACAAATCTATTACATTCACTCACCCTCAGATGTCCCGGGAACCTCCCAGATTGGAGAGTGACAATGGATGTGTGTCTCAGATCCAACAAGGTCAGGTGACTGGAAGAGTTGAGCCCCCTGTATCCAGGGGAGGAGATTTTAACCCAAATTACGTGACTGGAAATTCTAGAAAACACCACCGAAATAGTCTTATAATAGATAGCATTTGTATAGCACATATCCCCGTTCAACAGCAGGCTCTATGCGCTTTACACTATATTATTACCCCAGCAGACCATAGAACACTCCGAAACATTCTCAGCTTCCCGGGAAGCATACAGTGCAAGCAGCTGATTAAGCGCTCAAACACTAACAAACTGATAAGATCTTTCGCTGTCTATAGCCGGGTACCGATTCCCACCTGGGTGAAGTGAGGAAAATTCGTGTAAAGTGCCTTTCCCAAGGACACAACGTTGGGCCCTTGACGGGATTCGAACCCACGACCTTACGGTTGCGAGTCCGAGAGCCTAACCACTAGGTCACCGACGTCACATAGTCTTAGGCGGCCATTCATTGTGGACGGGGAAATGGTCGTCTTATAGATAATGACATTTAACACAGTAATATTATAATGTAAAAAACAACAAAAACAACAACAACAAACAAACTTAAAACAACAACAACAACAAACACAAAGCAACAACAACAACAACAATAACAAAACCAACAATAGTAGCAGCAGCAAAAACAACAACAACAAAATCAAAAACAACAACAAAATTAACAAGAACAGCAATAACAAAAATAACAGCAACATCAGCAAAAACAACAACAACAACAGCAACAGCAGCAGCAGCAACAACAACAACAACAACAACAACAACAACAACAACAGCTCCAACGACGACCCTAAAAACAATTATTAATGTTTCTCTAGTCATCAGTCATCGCATTCTCCTTCAATGTTCCTTGTTCCCATCCCCTCTGTCTACCCCCTCCCCATCTCTCTCTGTCTCCCTCTCTCTTTCTGTCTCTGTCTCTGTCTCTGTCTCTGTCTCTGTCTCTCTATCTCTCTCTCTCTCTCTCTCTCTCTCTCTCTCTCTCTCTCTCTCTCTCTCTCTCTCTCTCTCTCTCTCTCTCTCTCTCTCTCTCTCTCTCTCTCTCTCTCTCTCTCATCCCAATTCTCGACAAAAGTCTCCCTCCTTTCCCCCCCCCCCCCCCCCCCCCCCCAAAAGAAATAACCATTCTAATCTCAAAATCAATAAAACAACTGCAAAAATGGGGAGCCATGCAGCGACAGCTACGGTTCCTTCAATCTGAAGTACGGGGAGCATGTAAAGACCATGGAAAACTATCAGAGCCCAACACTTACGAGGGAAAAAAACTATCAGAGCCGAGCACTTTCTCTTAAAAAACTATCAGAGCCGAGCACTTTCGAGAAAAAACTATCAGAGCCGAGAACTTTCGAGAAAAAACTATCAGAGCCGAGCACTTTCTATTAAAAAACTATCAGAGCCGAGCACTTTCTATTAAAAAACTATCAGAGCCGAGCACTTTCTATTAAAAAACTATCAGAGCCGAGCACTTTCGAGGAAAATAAACTATCAGAGCCGAGCACTTTCAATTAAAAAACTATCAGAGCCGAGCACTTTCGAGAAAAAACTATCAGAGCCGAGCACTTTCGAGAGAAAAAAAACTATCAGAGCCGAGCACTTTCGAGAGAAAAAAAAACTATCAGAGCCGAGCACTTTCGAGAGAAAAAATCTATCAAAGCCGAGCACTTTCTATTAAAAAACTATCAGAGCCGAGCAATTTCTATTAAAAAACTATCAAAGCGCGCACTATCAGAGCCGTGCACTTTTTGACGATATTGGTACAATTAGATTGCCGATATCATCCAACGGTTACAGTCCCCTTGACAAAATTCCTCTGTACAGCCCTCATTCAAATCATCTTCCTGCAGACGTTAAGTGAATTCGAAACCATTTCTAAGCTGAAACTAAAAACACAGACCAAACAGAAATGTACTACCGCAAAAAAGAAGGGAGAATGTGTAACAAGCAAATGTACGCAGATGGACACGTCTCACTACTTCAATTTTTTATCCTGAATGAGCAAGAAAATGCTGCCCTAACACTTTAAAGATCTCCTTTGTCTTGTAAATATGTTTTTAATACCCGAAAAGCCTTTTATTTCCAGGAAAAATCTAATTGATATCTGGTCCCAAGCCCAGTAAAACGCTGAGGGTATTTAATAATTGTTGGATGGTACTGTTTTGGTGATCGGCAATCTAATTGTATCAATATCGTAAAAAGTGCGCGGCTTTGATAGTTTTTTCTCGAAAGTAAGCGGCTCTCAAGTTCTCCCCAGACCGTTACCGCCCACAAAAATCTCACCTGGGCAGACTGCTTATCCTGGTATAGGAAAGGTCCAATTTCTCTAGGTATTTCAGATCGATGAAGACGTGGGCGTAGACGGTGGTCAGATTGTCACAGGCCGACAGATTGAGAACTCGCAGGAAAGTCATGTCACTGGAGAGATGAGATGAGATGAGATGAGATGAGATGAGATGAGGTGAGGTGAGATGAGATGAGATGAGATGAGATGAGATGAGATGAGATGAGATGAGATGAGATACATCGTTTTTGTCCACATCATGGCACGTTGGTTTAGTGTTTCACCACGTGCACACACACACAAACACACGCGCTCGCGCGCACACATGCAACTCATACACACACACAGCGCGCGCACACATGCAACTCATACACACACACACACACACACATACACACACACACACACACACACACACGCACATATACTGTGATATACACACTCACATACACACACAAACACAAACACACACACACACAAACTTGCACACACACAAACTTGCACACACACGCAGGCTTACAGTCACACGCATAATATAAATAAACAGTAATATAAACAATAATGATCTTAAGCAAGATACACCCTCAGTATTTTGACTCTAAGTAAATGTCATTATGATGCATGCTCTAAGGTCATAACATAAATACTTGTAACAAGAGAGTTAAGATTGAAAAACTTTGATGGATGATGGTAAAATTGAGGGTGTGTGCAAAGACAATGAGAAACATACACCTTTTTCTTTGTACCGCTATTATTAGTACATGAAACACTAAGCTTCCAAAAGCAGCAAAGTTCTAACAGTCCATATCGCCTGAAGCTTATTGGAGAATGATACTGGAGTGAGTAAAAAGAACACTCTACAAACAAGATTTGAGTAACAATCTATGTTATTTTCAACCCTAAGGGAAATTGGTGAAACTAGAATCAGTAGAAAGAACGCGTTAAATAAGATTTGAGTAACAAACTATGTTATTTTCAACTCTTAGTGAAATTTGTGATACTGTAGTCAATAGATACAACACTCTACAAACAAGATTTGAGTAACAAGCTTTCTCATTTTTAACTCCAAGTGAAATTGGTGATGCTAGAGTCCGTAAATGAACACACTCTACAAAAAGATTTGAGAAACAAGCTTTCTCATCTTTAACCCTAAGTGAAATTGGTGATACTAGAGTCAATAGAAAGAATACTATTTATTTTTAACTCCAAGTGAAATTGGTGATACTAGAACAGTAGAAACAAACAAAAGATTTGAGTAACAGGCTACGTCATGTTCAACCATAAGTGAAATTAGTGATACTACTGTCAGTAGAAATGTCCCCCAGGGCAGTGCTACTGACTTAAGTGTCTTTAGGCCATTCCCAAAGGGGGGACATAAACATGTTCTTATGCACAGTAGAATTGTAAATGGGCTGATTCATCAATGTCATGCTCATACTGTGCCAGAACGAAGGAGAACAATTCTATGGACGTAACTCAGATTCCTAGTTCCAACTTCCACTAGGGCATGTAAGGATTCCTAGTTCCAACTTCCACTAGGGCACGTAATCTGGCACTGTACAATGCTTCCCTGGCTAGTTCGAATCAGGCAGAACGTGGTTTACCCTCCACAGTTAGGTGTGGGGGGTGGAGCTGTATTTTGGGTATATATACATATATATATATATATATATATATATATATATATATATATATATATATATATATATATATAGAGAGAGAGAGAGAGAGAGAGAGAGAGAGAGAGAGAGAGAGAGAGAGAGAGATAGATAGATAGATAGATAGATAGATAGATAGATAGATAGATAGATAGATATATTACATACTTACTCACTCTCTCCCAAAGCTGTTAGGTGCATGAGGCGTAGAGCAGTCAACACCCGGATTGTCTGTCTCTGGCCACCTTCTTCAATATTGGTTCGTGACTTTATCATACAGTTATTTATAGAATACAGTCGTTGTCTGGCACTCGCAACTGCAAACTGAGCAATGTGTTCCCGTGATGTGCTTGTTTGTTGTTGTTTTGTTCCACAGTAGAACAGTATTTTACCGCATATTTGTGTGTGCACTTTACACAAGTAAATGTGGGGGCTCTCGCGGCTCAGAGGATATAGTGTTAGCCTCTCATTCAAAGGTCCTGGGTTCGAATACGGGTAGTGACTGAAACATTTTCTTCTCTAAAATTGTTTCCTTTCACCTCCTTGCCTGATCTCTTGCAGTGTTCTGTCGTCTGCTGTCGTCTCCACCCTCTCACCTCCTTTCCCCTCTTCTCGGCTCCTGATTCTCTCTGCAGCCTTTCTACAGCTACTCCTTGGCTCATTCTTACTTCTGTCTTTCAGCCAAACCCCTGATCTTCTGGTAGGAAAGATCTTCCCCTAGCCTTCTCGGACAAGGGCAAAAAATCTTTGAGGTCCTGGGTGTAAGTTGCGCATGTTAATGATTCCTTGGGGGTCTAAAATAGATTAAAGTTGGCTTTGGTCTCCACCCGGGCAAAATTCAGAATTTCCTCCGAACTGTAAATGTTTTGTGTCCCGCGCGCTCATATAACCGTACGCAGTTGCGGGCGCCGTAAAACACTTACCAAAAAAAAGTCTGTCTATAGTTTAAAGACCAGCTCATTCTGTTCTTCCAGTTTTGTAAGCCTATTGTCTTGTGATGACCCCCCCCCCCCCCAAAAAAAAACCGTCTTACGCAAATGTTGGCAGAGTTAAGAAACCCTTCTACCTTATGACGGTGGGTCTATCGGAGCCAAACTCCGTGATGGGGTTTTTCCGCAGATCCAACTCATGAAGCGCTTTGAAATTGGGGGACGGCCGTGGGTAGTGATAGCTGAAAACGAGCAAACGATAGATCAAAGTTAGGGGAGAAAAGTGTTATAATTAAGAGAGTATCTGAAAGAAAAGGACGTATTATGCGTCCACGCCTTAGACATCATCGGTGTCACACATTTTGATCACGTGTCCGCCAAGTCAGGCCGAAAGCTGCTGATTACACTTACAGTTGGAAGAAGAAACAAACTGGCTAAGGGGACTTCTGTGGTCTAGAGGTTAACGTTTTTGCCTCTCATTCAATAGGTCCTGGGTTTGAATCCAGATAGCGACTGAACATTTTCTTCTCTATTCTGTTCCCTTTCACACCCTTCTCTTCTCTCTAACCAAGTTCGATCATCTGCTTTCTTCTCCACTTTCTGCCCGTACCCCCTCACCTCCTTTAGTCCCTCCTTTGGGCTCCTGATTCTTTATGCAGCCTTTCTACTGCTTCTCCTTAGCTCCTTTTTGCTGGTCTCAAACTATCTTATGTTCAACCGGAAGTAAATTTGGCGAGACTATAATCATTAGAAATAACACTATAATAAAAAAGATGTTAGTAATTCTGGAAGATAAGAAGAAAGATACCATATTTTTTAAAGTGTTTGAGGAAAGTTTGTGCAGAAATCAACGGAATTATGCTTTACTAGCTGGGCCCCCTTTCGATGAAAGGAATGATCGGTGCATTAACATCAACTGAAAGTCATTGGCCTACTATATTTACACTCTACTGGAATGGAGCAATAAATCTTGAGAGAAAAGTGACACATACGTTTCCAAGTTGCCAAATATAATATATAAGCGATCTACAGGTTGATTTTCTATTCCGCTTTCGTGGTTGTACACTCCAGAATTTCAAAGGAGTGGAATCAAGTGCGCACGGCTAGTGAACGGGAACCTCACTTGTTTACAATGGCGTCTTAGAAGACGGACTTTCCCAAGATTAGAACTAAACCAAACTAATTTTTAAAAAACTGAAATTTAAACTACCCTGACTTCAGGCTCCTCATCAAAAACTGTGCACCCTTTAAATGATTCTGAACCACCTTAAATTCGAAAGTTAACTGGTTCGGTAGTTTTAGACGGCCAAAGTGACGAACTTTCACTAATATAATATTATGTATAGATTACAACGAAGACAAAAATAGTTCTATAAAATCTGCAATCTCATCAATTCTAACCGATACAGTATGTGTTCACATCGTAGAAAGGAAATTGAAGTAACGGCGATAAAGGTCACTTCTATAGGGACTCATCTCCCTGGTGGCTGTGAGCGCTTCACAATGCCTTACCATCTCAATATTATACAATAAAACATCTCAACAACTTACACAAACATCTCAACAACTTACAAAACATCTCAACAACTTACAAAATATTTCAACAACTTACAGAAACATCTCAACAACTTACACAAACATCTCAACAACTTACACAAACATCTCAACAAATTACACAATGAAACATTTCCTACCTACTACATGTGTTTGGTGTGTCCCACGCGCTCATATGACCTTATGCGGTTGTGGGCGCCGTAAAACACTTACCAACCCCCCCTCAAATAAATACAAAATAAATTTTAAAAAGTAGCTAAATACGAAATTGAAATAGTATGCCTTTAGACCAGTTTTAAACAAGCCTTGGCCTCTTCTGTTATCTGTAGACAGGATGGACAAACCCTTTCTCGAGGCTCCTGATGTTGCAACCCGCCAGCTTGAGGTGAAGGACGCTCTTGAGACTCTCCTGGAAAGACATCCGCCGGAAGACGATGCTGAGGTCCACTCCACTGAGGTCGACGTAGCGAGTCCGCTCATCGATGAAGTCTATGGATTCTAGCGGCTTCGCGGAGAGAGAATCAGAGGCAACAAAGAGGTTATGTTTTCTAGTGGCTTCGTGGAGAGAAAGGCAGAAGGCAACAAAGATGTTATTTATGTTTTCCAATGGCTATAGTGAGAGAAAGACAAAGAGAAAGACAGAGACAACAAGGATTTTAAAATAATATATTTTCTAGTGGCTATAGGGAGAGAAAGAGATATGCAATAAAGATTTTGTGTTTTCTGGGAGAATGACATAGGCAAAATAAATGTTGTGTTTTTTGTGGTTATAGTGAGAAAAAGACAGAGGGAATAAAGATGTTATGTTTTCTGAGAGAAAGACAGAGACAATCAAGATTTTGTGTTTTCTGAGAGAAAGACAGAGACAGCAAAGATGTTATGTTTTCTGAGAGAAAGACAGAGACAGCAAAGATGTTATGTTTTCTGAGAGAAAGACAGAGACAGCAAAGATGTTATGTTTTCTGAGAGAAAGACAGAGACAGCGAAGATGATATGTTTTCTGAGAGAAAGACAGAGGGAACAAAGATGATATGTTTTCTAGAGGCTGTACGGAGAGAAAGTCATAATAAACAACGATGTTGGTGCAAGTGATGACATTTGTTTACTTTCTCCGTTTACTTTTAGTAGAGGTTTTAAAGCGCTCGCAGCTGCATAAGGTCATATTATTATGAGCGCCAAGGGGTGTATGTCAACAGAGAAGTCCTTCCAGGGAATCAGACTTACTCTAACTTTAACTGCACTCTGCTCGACTATCAAGGAACCCCGGAAATAGGAGTTCACAAGAGAGTGACAAACATTCAAAAGAAGTAGAGGAACAACTATTATAGTAAGGATTAGGAAAGTAAAAGCAGCAGTTCCCCTGTTGTAGTTCAGGCACAGTTATGAGCATGACATTGATGAATCAGCCCATTTACAATTCTACTGTGCACAAGAACAGGTTAATGTCCCTCCTTTGGGAATGGCTTAAAGACACTTGAGTCAGTAGCACTGCCCCGGGGCTTTACTTTCTCCGAAGATGCAAGAGTGTCCACCACTGTTTCTCTCTTTAGCGCGGTGTTTTGTTTTGTTTTTGTAAAGTATTTTAAGGCACTGGCAACTACATAAGGTCATATGAGCGCGCGGGACACATTGAATTTTGCCAGGGTGGCGGCCGAAGCCTACTCTTATCGATTTTAGACCACCAAGGGATCTTTAACGTGCGCAACTTGCACACGGGCCCTCCGAAATTTTTCGCCCTTGTCCGAGAAGGCCAGGTGTAGATCTTTCCTACCAGAAGATCAGGGGTGTGGCAGAAAGACAGCAGTTAGGAGGAGCCAAGGAGTAGCAGTAGAAAGGCTGCAGAAAGAATCAGGAGCCCAGAGGAGGGGGCAAAGGAGGTGAGGGGGTGGGGATAGAAAGTGGAAATGAAAGCAGACAACAGAACATTGCTAGAGAGCAGGAAAGGAGGTGAAAGGAGCAAATTTTAGAGAAGAAAATTTTTCGGTCACTACCCGGATACTTTTGAATGAGAGGCCAACACCTTAACCTCTAGGCCACGAGAGCCCCCAGCGCGGTGTTTATTATTGGACTGCTGTAAATTTCTATTTTCCCATCTTTTGTCAACACATTCTGCCTATGTGCCGAATAAAAGTAACCGCCTTTTTCGTATGATACCGGTACTTTAGGAAACAGAATGGAAGGAGAGCAAGAATGATTAGTGGCGTCGGTGGCCTAGTGGTTAGGCTCTCGGACTCGCAACCGTTAGGTCGTGGGTTCGAATCCCGTCAGGGGCTCGACGTTGTGTCCTTGGGAAAGGCACTTTACACGAATTTTCCTCACTTCAGCCAGGTGGGAATGGGTACCCGGCTATAGACAGCGAAAGATCTTGTCAGTTTGTTAGTGTTTGAGCGTTTAATCAGCTGCTTGCACTGTATGCTTCCCGGGAAGCTGAGAATGTTTCGGAGTGTTCTATGGTCTGCTGGGGTAATAATATAGTGTAAAGGGCAGAGAGCCTGCTGTTGAGCGGGGATATGCGCTATACAAATGCTATTTATTATTATTATTATTATTATTATCATTATTATTATTATTATATTATTATTATTATGATTATTATGATTATTATGATTATTATGATTATTATGATGATGATTATAAAAAGCATTCGAGCTGCGGTTCTATTTTGAGGGCTGGAAAACAAAGACGGGAAAAATTGATTTTATATTTTGATATTGTGCGTTACTTGAATTGTGGCGTACTTTGTAACACACTTTTAAAATTAACGTTTACTTTCCCAATGTTTTCAAACTGTGAGTAACCATAAAAGAAAAGAGCATTCAAGTACCATTTACCTTAAAATGCAAAAAGCAGACGTAATGCTAAATGTGTTTCTTTAAGTTTAAGGTATACTTTATAGCCATATGTATGTTCGCTTATCTCAACCGTTGTTTCAAAATATCCAGTAAGTGTATTTGATACCTGCCTCCCCAGACATCGGAAATACCCTTTACAGCGACAAAGCACAGCTGATTAAAACCTGTCAATTCTTTGCCATATCGACAGACCGAAGGGCTAGAATCCCAATGGCCATGGATCGGAAAAGTAAGAAAAGTAAAGTAGTGTAGTAGATTGCAAAATTTAAAAAAAGAAGATAAATAAATAATCCAGCCAATGCTTCCATTACCAGAGATGTGTTGTAATCGCCCACTATGACGACGCCAGACGCGCAGACAAAGCCGGAAGTACAGTTGAGGAAGCAGTCTATCTCATCCTCCCCGTGAACACAGTCCTTCTTTCCATCGCACACAGAGTTTGGGTGAAGAAACTGGCGTGAGAGCAGGCAGGAGTAGACGTGTTTCTGACTGGAAGTCTCTCCAACTGAGAAATATGTACGAGCAGGAAGTTTAGTTTGGCCTGATTGAATTTTTTTTTTGAATTTTTTTTTTTAAAGGCACAAAATACAGTGCCCAAAAATGTTTTAGTAAAGTCAGCTACACATGTACGCTCCAAACTGCCAGTTCGGAATGGAAAGGCAATCCTGGCGGCAGAACCGCTGATGTGGATGAAAAATTGCCAGTAAAAAGTGAAACCGGGAGACCGAACCGGCGGTTTCAACGTGTGGATTTTGTGACTACAGTTCAGCGCGTTCCAACGACCACAGCCTTTGTGTGACGTCACGAGCTTAGCCGGCTTATCTTGTCACTGCCAATATCTTCAAAATGATTTACCGCAATTACAATCTGATTACATTTTTTAAACGAGCAACCCAATTTTAAGGCCAGGTTCGAGCAGAATTTATCTTTTTTCAATAACTTGTTACTAAAGAGATTTGTGAGGCAGCGTGGTGGAATCAGGCTCTCGTCAAGTTTTGGGCATGTAGAGTTATTGGTATCATCTTAAAGCTTGTTCACTTGTCTTTACCTGGATGAAAAAAATATACATTTATCTTGAATACAAGTCGAGATATTTGCGAAAGAAGAAGGTGGGGGTCACCTGTTTTTAGAAGTAAAATTAGTGAGAAAATGGTCGCCAAAGATTAGTAATTTCCTTAGCTTAAGAGTCCCAGCTGAAATTTTTTGTGCCTTTAATCAACGCTTTTCAGAAAAATCCACACAGAAATGAGTTCTTTAATGGGCATGAAAGGTGTTGAGTCAAAAAACAAAAATTTTATAAAAATTCACAAACCTGCGGAAAAATGCAAGTTTCTTCACTTTGATTATTTTGACGAGAGCCTGATTCCACCACGCTGCCTCACATTTTTAAAATTCTCACCTAAAACTGCATTAACTGACGGGGGTTCAGTACACTCCGCCTTTTTTAAATTTGACTTGAGCTGCGGTTAAACCGCACTTGATGCGGATGACGCGTTGACCCGTCGACCGGCGGTTTTGCGCAGTGGTTTCAACGCCGGTTCCCACTCAGGTGAAAACAGCTAGTTTGGAACGTAATGTGTAGCGGCCTTAGGAGGTTTACAGCGCTTGCAACACAATTAGGTCATATAAGTGCCGAAGATTAGAGGTGTTACAAGAAAGTAAGAAACATACAAAAGGTGGAGAGATAAAGACGTTAGTTGTTTGATATAAAAGAAGGAGCAGACCCTACCAGAGCACCCAGCAACCACCCACAGTGTCCAAAAAGGACCCATTAAAAGGGTCACGATATACATAAATAGAGAATGGATAAGACCAATGCTTCTGGTGTGTTCATTTCATATATCTCTCTGAAACCCCCCCCCTCCCCCCTCTCCCACCCACACACATGCAGATACATAGAGGCAGAGAGAGTCAGAGAGAGAGAGAGAGAGAGAGAGAGAGACAGAGAGAGAGAGAGACAGAGACAGAGACAGAGACAGAGACAGAGAGAGAGACAGCGAGAGAGCTAGATCTAGAAAGAAATAGATACAGGGATAAGGTAAGATTTGATTAGATGAGATATGACAAGAGAAGATAAGATACGATAAGTTAAGTTAAGATAAGATAAGATAAGACAAGATAATATTTTATTTTCCCAGAGGGAAATTTCTCTTCTCAGTACGAGACCGTAAAATCACATGTAGGTACGAGAAACTTAAAATATATATAGCCTAATTAAAATTCATATGAAAAACAATAATGCTAACAAATTATACACATCATATCAGACGCATCAATCAACCACATGTAGGAATTTGTGAGGCATCGTGGTGAAATCAGGCGCTCGTCAAAATAATGAAATTGAAGAAACAGGCACTTTTCCTCCAGCTTGCCATTTTTTAAATAGAATTTTCGTTTTTTGGCTCAACACCTTTCATGTCTATATAAAAACAACATTTCCAAGTGAATTTCACAGGGGAAAAAAGTTGATTAAAGGCACAAAATAGTTATGTAATCTGATCGTTTTCAAGGACTCTCAACCTATTGACATTGTTAAACTTTTACTGCCATTTTCTGAAACCGGGCGACCCCTCCTTCTTCAATCAGAAATATCTTGACTTCTATTCAAGATAAATGGATATTTTTTTTTGCATCGAAAGCTGAACAAATAAATAAGCTTTAAGATGATACCAATAACTCCAAATGGCCCGTCAATTTTTGGCCGTGTAGAGTTATTGGTATCATCCTAAAGCGTGTTCACTTGTCTTGCTTTTGATGAAAAAAAATATGGATTTATCATGAATCTGAGTCGGGATATTTGCAATTGAAGAAGGCGGGGGTCGCCTGGTGTCAGAGGTAAGTTTGCAAGAAAATATCTGCCAAAGTTTGGTAACTTCCATAGTTTCCATAGTCCTACTTCTTTTGCAAATATCTCGACTTGTATTCAAGGTAAATGGATATTTTTTTCCTCCAAATAAAGACAAGTAAACAAGCTTTAAGGAGATACCAATAACCCAACAGGCCCAAAAATGGACGAGCGTCTGATTCCACCACGTCGTGCCACATATGGGGTCGATCTGAGTGCACAGTTTTCTATCCAGCCACTCACGTTCGTCTTCCCCCAGGGTGCAGTCCCTGACGCGGTCATTGATGTACCTCCACGGAATACAGAAGTCACTCAACGGGCATTTGGAATATCCGTCTGGACATATGAAGTCCTCTGCAACATAATACAAAACAAACAGACTATCCATCTATCTAGAGATCTATGTATCTATCAATCTATCTATCTATCTATATATCTATCTATCTATCTATCCATCTATGTATGTATGTATGTATGTATGTATGTATGTATGTATGTATGTATGTATGTATGTATGTATGTATGTATGTATGTATGTATGTATGTATGTATGTATGTATGTATGTATGTATGTATGTATGTATGTATGTATCTGTCTGTATGTATCTGTCTGTCTGTCTGTCTGTCTGTCTGTCTGTCTGTCTGTCTGTCTGTCTGTCTGTCTGTCTGTCTGTCTGTCTATCTATCTATCTATCTGTCTGTCTATCTATTTCACCTCCCCTTTCAGCAATGTACTTCTGTAAATTATGGCAGAGTCTATTTAAGACAGTAATAGGGAAATGGGCAGAAAGCCTTGATTATTAAAAAATATTCTATTCAAAGTCAAAAGACATGAATAATATAGATTCTCAAATCTCAGGCAAGGTGCACATCGATATTTCGCTAGCTCAGCGTTACAGGGTTCTAACTGACAGTTTTGGCTGTTTTGAGTTACTGTGACCTTGAGGTCAGAAGCCAAATGTTCTATTTGTTCTATTAAATTTCTAAGATTATTCGGAGTCGTTATCAAGATATTCGAAGAATTGCGTTCGAAAAAGCTTGACATGATGTGAAACTCAAAATCTTTGAAGTCAAAATTCTTAAAACTAGTTATGGAGCAGAATATAGAACTTTAAAACGTTTTAGTAGAGGTTTTACGGCGCTTGCAACTGCATAAGGCCATTATTATGAGCGCCAGGAGATTAGAGGTGTTACAAGAGAGTAACAAACACAAAAAAAGAAAGAGGGGAGATAAGGACGATAGATGTTTGATAGGAAAAAAGGAAAAAACTACACCAGAGCACCCGCCAACCACCCAAAATATAGAGCTTTGTAATTCTGAGGTAGCGATTTCTGCACCGGCCTCAAACCATAGGCACGGTCCTATCGGAGACGGACGTTAAACTCGGAGGTCCCGCCCCTTAAATAACCTAATAGTGCTGATAGGGGCGTTAAACCTATACCATTTCACCATTTCAAACCACTGGCTATACCTGGATGAATGTGTCATCTCTGACTCAGAGGCTGACCTGTTATGACCCCCCAGTGCTCAAGGTCATCAGCTGCCGCTTTTCATTCTGTCATGATCTGGCCAGGCCAATGCATCATGTGTGTGCTTGTGTGTGTGAGTGTGTGTGTTTGTGAGTGTGAGTGTGCGTGTTTGTCTGTGTGTGTGTGTGCTTGAGAGTGTTTGTTTGTGTGTGTGTGTGTGTGTGTGTGTGTGTGTGTGTGCTTGTGTGTGTGTGTATTTGTGTGTGTGTGCTTGTGTGTGTGTGTTTGTGTGTCTGTCTGTGTGTTTGTCTGTGTGTTTGTGTGTGTGTTTGTGTTTGAGTGTGTGCGTATGCATATTGTGTGCGTGTGTATAATACGTATGAAAACCCTATAACAAATACAATGTCCACCTGAAAATCTTAAAAGCAACCCCCCCCCCCAAAAAAAAAACAACAAACAACAACAAACAAACAAAAACAAAAACAAAACAACAAACAACAACAACAAACAAACAAAACAAAAACAACAAACAACAAACAACAAACAACAAACAACAACAACAAACAAACAAACAAACAAACCAATATAACAAACAAATAAAACAAAAGAAAAAGTCAAAAATGTTACCACAGTTCTGGAGATGGTCCATATTTCTGCAGCCAATGACAGACCCATAACGATCCCGGAGGTAGACACACTTGGGAGCCCAGGTCCGGCTGATTGTACTGGCGCCAAACGCTGGCTTGTCCCAGGTACACCAGTAGGCTGCAATGTTGACGTGGTGGAAAGTAAGGCTGGGCAATGAGTCTCTTTAGCAAAATCCGGATAACATGTTAGTGCACCTCTTCGGTAAATAATATGTTATGAACCGATTCGGCAAATGGGTTAGAACCACTTTGACAAACGGGTTAGTATCACTTCAACAAATGGGTGCACCAACTTAGGCAAACGGGTGAGGAAAGAGAGTTAAGAGTCGGAATTCGGATAATATCTTATTGAGGATTATCCGATTATCCGGATATTTATCCAGATTTTGCCCACCTCTAGTGAAAAGACATTAGGAACAAACATCCTCACATCTCCTCCATCTCCAGCGCCTCTGTTTTTCTTCTTGTTCTTCTTCTTCTTGTTCTTGTTGTTCTTATTCTTCTTCTTCTTTTTTTTTCATCCCTTTCTTCTTCTTCTCCTTCTTCTTTTTTTCCATCCCTTTCTTCTTCTTCTTCTTCTTCTTCTTCTTCTTCTTCTTCTTCTTCTTCTTCTTCTTCTTCTTCTTCTTCTTCTTCTTCTTCTTCTTCTCTCTCCCTCTCTCCATTTTAGCACCTATCTCTGTCTGTCTACCTGTCTCGCTCTCTCATATACTCTCTTTACGTTCTCTCTATCCCTTTATTTCCGTACATTTTACTTTATCTGTCCCACTCCACTCTGTCTATCTGTCTATCTGTCTTTCTGTCTTTCTGTCTTTCTATTTATCTGCCTCTCTTTCCCTCTCTCCCCCTCTCTCTCCCTTAACATCTCCCCTCTCTCTCTCCATCTCTCTCTCCATCTCTCTCTCCCTCTCTCTCTCTCATACCCCCCCTCTCTCT
>NW_004797883.1:336448-337822 GCF_000002075.1 Aplysia californica | reverse complement strand
CCCATTCCCACCTTGGTGAAGTGAGGAAAATTTGTGCAAAGTGCCTTTCCCAAGGACACAACGTCGGGCCCCTGACGGGATTCGAACCCACGACCTAACGGTTGCGAGTACGAGAGCCTAACCACTAAGCCACCGACACCACGCGGATTTGATGCGTCAGTTGTTCTAGACTCACGTTCCAGCAATTTCAGAAGTGTATCCAGGGGGCCCTCCGGTCCTCGGCAGTCCTGTACATCGTCCATTAACCGTGTGTAGTTGATGCATTCGTTTCGGTTGCAAACAAATATGCAACTATTTTCAACAACTTTTTCACCTGTGGGGCAGAAAAGAAAACACAGACAAGAATTGTTTGGTCATGGCATGGTTTATTGAAAACTAAACATGTTAAATTCGGAAACTAATATTTGGTATCTTAACATGCTGTTTGAAAATTCAATTCTCTATCTCCCATTTGTTTGTCATTCTTTTTGCTTTTTTTTTTTTGGGGGGGGGGGGGGGCACGGAATGTTAACCTGCTAAAAATTAAGGTGTTTTTTTGTTGTTGTTTTTTTGCTTTTTTTTTTTTTGTGCCTTTTTTTTTTTTTCTTTTTTTTTCTTTTTTTTTGTTTGTCATTCTTTTTGCTTTTTTTTTTTTGGGGGGGGGGGGGGGGTTCAACCTGATTCTAGCCCCGGGACGTGTGGAAAATACAAAAACAAAATAAAAACCAAACCGTAGCCAGTGTAAAATATACCTAATTTGTCGTCAGCTATATCACCCCAAAAAATTTTTTGCAGAGCTTTAATCAGTCAAGGTGAAGCAGGTCTTATGAATTACTAAATAATCTGAATTTAAAAAAAAAAATCTTTAAATTATGAAAATCTGATTAATGGTATGTAAACGTTTGATTGCAGTGATAACGACAAATGGAACATTTATTCATATTCTGACACTGCGTGTTTTCCCCCCAAAGATCGTACACAACAAGACAGTTCACTCCTATCTTTGAGCCAATTTAAAAAAAAGTGTCCTCAAAATCCGGTGGGGCCCTCTTTAAAAAAGCGCGTACTTTGCGAACAGAGTCACCCTACTCGTGTGAAAAACAATAAAAGCGAAACTAGCAAACCGTGCTTTTCCTTTTCTTCTTCTGGAGAAACGAAAGAGAGCTTCAAAACAAAGACTGCAGCGCCATCTGAAGCAATGCGCGGACTTCCGCGGACACTGTTTTGGTCATGTACGTCTGTTTAATCTATCTATTACAATTTTAATTGAGAATTTAACTACTTCGTTTTCTGACTAGACGGTAAAATTGTGCACATAAAGCTGAGGGCTATCATAACATGACTATCTTGATCATTGTGTGTGTATATTTGTGTGTGTGTGTGTGTGTGTGTGTG
>NW_004797883.1:334788-335839 GCF_000002075.1 Aplysia californica | reverse complement strand
GCTCCCCTCTCTCTCTCCCTCTCTGTACATACCGCTACTCGTGTTGTACTGTACGGAATCAGCGTCTTGAACACAAGAGCCACAGTCTGTGAACCCATCCCCAGCCAGAGAGAAGGGAATACAAGTGTTGTCCTTACACCGCAGTTGATCGCAGCGCTCTGGAACAAATGTCTCTGCCTTACAAGAGAGTAACAAACACAAAAAAGAAGGAGGGGAGATAAAGACGATAGATGTTTGATAGGAAAGAAGGAGCAAACCACACCAGAGCACCAGCCAACCACCCACTGCACAGGCTGCTTTCATATGTGAAGTGTGCTGACACAATGCGTTACTTCTCGGATTTAAGCCCAATGGAAATAGATACATCATGCTTTTATGTGGAGATTTTACAATGCTATAAAAAGTATGAAATAATAAAAAGCATTTTAGACAGAAAATATGACATCAATTGAAAATCTACAAATTTGACCCTTGTATCAATTTTTGGCCAATTTCTTCTTTTGTGGACGGAGAGAAGTAACTCTTTTTGACAGCACACCTCACATGTCTTTGGATAGGATTTGGAAGACCAGAGATATCTCAGTTCGAACAAAGCTAAGGATTTTCAGTTTTACGTGAAGTCGGCCCTGTTGTATGGATGTGGGACATGGAACACATCACAGACTTGCATAAAAGGATCCAATTGTTTTAGCAAGTGTCTATAAAAGCTACTGAGGATCAGATGAACAGACAGGGTCATCAACTAGGAAGTGTTAAGGAAAATAAGACTGATCCCAGTCAGAGATGAGGTTGAAAGAAGGCGGTGGCGATGGATTGGACATACTCTCAAGACGTCAGGCAGCTGCATAACAAAGAAAGTGTTGGATTAGAATCCACAGGGTAAGAGATCAAGGGGAAGACAGCGTGGAACTGGAGAAGAATCACATAAATTGATGTACAGAAAAGTGGGAATACATGGAATAGCACCAAAAAGCTAGCCCAGGATAGAGAAAGATAGAAAGTGTTTGTCCGTGGCCTATACCCTGGTGCAGGGTGAGAAAGTGTTTGTCCG
>NW_004797883.1:331122-333277 GCF_000002075.1 Aplysia californica | reverse complement strand
TGTCCGTGGCCTATACCCTGGTGCAGGGTGAGAAAGTGTTTGTCCATGGCCTATACCCTGGTGCAGGGTGAGAAAGGCAGTGATGATGAAGGGGTGGACATTTACCCAACATTCCATCCCCCCAGTGCTGTAGACTCTGTAAAGGGGGCTCTCGTGACCTTAAGGTGAAGGTGTTACGTATGTCACCTGACCAGCCAGCCTCGAGAGCCTACAACACCAAGC
This sequence comes from Aplysia californica, assembly GCF_000002075.1. NCBI lineage: Eukaryota > Metazoa > Mollusca > Gastropoda > Aplysiida > Aplysiidae > Aplysia > Aplysia californica. The sequence continues at coordinate 333,055 of NW_004797883.1, read as the reverse complement.
ACTCAGGCTATATAGGAAGAGGAAGGCCACGCTGAAAGAGCTGCGGAGCTGGCCTATCATAGAAAACTGCATCTTCCCTCGACACTTAAAGGCAACAGAGGACGAAAAAGTATAAGTAAGTAAACTAAAAGATGAACACCTGATTTCTCTACGATCATCATCATCATCATCCTCATTGCCTTTCTCACTTTTTCACTACGATGCCTCACCTGTTATCCCTTCACGTTCACCTTTTCTCCCCCCTTTATAAAGTCCCCGTATGTCTCATGCACCAAGCCTCTGTGCAATCACAAATCAAATGTAAGTGGGAGGTTGACGGGTGCTCTGGTATGGTTTGCTTCTCTTTCCTATCAAACATCAATCGTCCATATCTACTCCTCCTTCTTTTTTGTGTTTGTTACTCTCTTGTAACACGTCTAATCTTCGGCTCTTATATGACCTTATCGTGTTGCAAGTGCCGTAAAACTCTTATTAAAACTAAAACTAAATAGTATGTACCCTCACGACAGTTTATCCCGTCAGGTTCACCTTCTTTTTCCCCCTTTATAAAGTCCCCGTATGTCTCATAAACTGGGCCTCTGTACAATCACAAATCATAATAAATCTCTCAACTTACCACACAATTGAGACGATAGTGCCGTAAAAACCTACTTAATCAATGAATCAATGAATCAACCAATCAATCAATCAATCAATCAACCATTCAATCATTCAATCAATCAATCAATCAATCCATCAAAACCACTCACCACAGTTTTCCTCGTCACTACGGTCATCGCAGTCGTGGTACAAGTCGCAGACGGCAGAACTGGGAAGGCACTTCCCGTCCCCACATCTGTGCTCTGTGTCTCTGTCACACTCGGTGTAGCCAATTGCCAAAGTCCCATCTTTGTCATTTCCACGTTTTGGAAAGGAAGTGGAGGTTTTGGCATGCAGAACGGAATGTAATGGGGAGATAAAGACGATATATGTTTGATAGGAAAGAAGGAACAAACCACACTAGAGCAACCGCCAACCACCCACTGCACAGGATGTTTTCATATTATGTGAAGCAGGTTGGGGAGAAAAAGGGGAGGGATGAGAAAATACATTGTTTTGAAACAAAAGAAAACAGCAACTCATTCTAAATTAGGAAGAAGGAAGAATACTGAAGTGGAATGTCGTGGCCTGGAAAACAGTTGAAGTGGAGCTGAAGCTAGCAGTTGGAAAGATTGAAAAAAGAGGTATGAAGACAACGTCTGTATTTTTAAAATTTAAATTTTGTAATTTAAAAAAAAACATTTTTGGGAAAGAGGATTTGGGGGGGGGGTGCATCTTGTCTGTTGTCTGTTAGTTTGTTGTTGTTGTTTTTTTGTATCATAGCATCCATTTGACGAAAGACCGGCACTGAAGAGGAAAATAAGTTAGTATGGGTTTTTTTACGTTAATGGTGGATGTGTTTGTACGTTTTATACGTTAACAGTGGATATGTTTGCATGTTTTATACGTTAACGGTGGATATGTTTGCATGTTTTATACGTTAACAGTGGATATGTTACTGTAAGCAAGGAAATAAATAAACGTTAATCTGAATAATATTGTAATCTACATTTTTTCAAAAAGACCTAATGTTGGCTTTGCGAAAACAAAACTTCACCAATTTCAACTTTTAAAGTTTTCTAACCCCCCACCCCCCACCCTCCGACTCAGAAGATGAGGAAGTTATCGTAAGCCTGTCTATGTATGTAGACATTTTTTTTTTTAACTACTGTCCTTTCGTGTATATATACATGCAGTTAATATATGTGAGGCAGCGTGGTGGAATCAGGCTCTCGTCAAAATAATCAAAGTGAAGAAACTTGCATTTTTCCGCATGTTTCTGAATTGGTATCAAATTTTCATATTTTGGCTGAACACCTTTCATACCCATTAAAGAACTAATTTCTGTTCGGAT
>NW_004797883.1:327769-328941 GCF_000002075.1 Aplysia californica | reverse complement strand
GAGAGAGAGAGAGAGAGAGAGAGAGAGAGAGAGAGAGAGAGAGAGAGAGAGAGAGAGAGAGAGAGAGAGAGAGAGAGAGAGAGACTCACCGTGAGAGAGTCAACATGACGTGTAAAATACCCGTAGAAAACTGAGCTGATGGCCACTGTGACGTCACGCTTTGTGAACTGGAACAGAACGGTCCGTTTGGCGGCGTGTGACAAATGTACGGGGTGAGTGGTCAGAGGGAAGCTGTACTGTTCAGGTCCTCCATCTGCAGCGGTCAAACCTGCTGGAAAAGTTGTTTTTTTATAGTTTTAGTAGAGGTTTTACGGCGCTCGCAACTGCATAGGGTCATATGAGCGCCAGAAGATTGGAGGTTTTTACAAGAGAGTAACAAACATAAAAAAGAAGAAGGGGAGATAAGGACGATAGATGTTTGATAGGAAAGAAGAAGCGAACCACACCAGAGCACCCGCCAACCACCCACCCATCGAGCATTATCTTACGGACGGTAGGGGTTCCAGGAAAGGGTTATATTTGTTTTGTATAAATAAGGTTTTACGGCGCTCGCAACTGCATGTGGTCGTTTATAAGCACAAGCGGGATAGCCCATATTTCGGGGGTTTCCAGAAATCTTGACCTACACCAAAAGAGGGCATTGTTCTACCTTTAGGAGAGGTTTGGTTTCATTAGTGTGTATATTTCTGTTTGAATATAAAGAAAACTCTCCTTTTCCTTCAAAGAAACTGAACAAGGGTCCAGAAACGTTACCTCCGATTTTCTCAAAATAGCATTTTTCGGGATAGCCCCCTTGAGCTTAAAAGCGACAATATAAGGTCATATGTAAATGTACTGATTCATCAATGTCATGCTCATAACTGTATAACTGTGCCTGAACTGCAAAAGGTAGCTGCTGCTTTTTCTTTCATAATTCTTACTATCGTCATTTTCCTCTACTTCTTTCGTATGTTTGTCACTCTCTAGTGAACTGCTATTTCCGGGGTGCCTTGATAGTCGAAGCAGACTTTGTGCTGTTGAAGCTAGAGAGGTGAGCAGAGTAAGCCGGAATCCCTGTATGGACTTCTCTGCTGACATCCACCCCTTGGCGCTCAAATGACCGTATGCAGTTGCGAGCGCCGTAAGACCTCAACTAAAACAAACAAAAATTGAGGAATATCCCGGACTGGAAC
>NW_004797883.1:322787-326160 GCF_000002075.1 Aplysia californica | reverse complement strand
AACAACAACAACAACAACAACAACAACAACAACAACAACAACAACAACAACAATAACATTCATCTACCACCGCCACCACCACCACCTCTCAACACCACCACCACCACCACCACCATAAACAACAACAACAACATCCTTCCACCACTACCACCACCACCACCACCACACAATAACAACAGTAACATCAACAACAAAGACGACAGCAACGACGACGACAACGACAATAAAAGGCTGCTGTAGTTTCGTGAACTCACGGATATAGTTCCCAGAGTGCACAGTTCTGTCCGTTTGCCTTAGGATACGTGCGCCTAAAGAAAGTGAACAACCATTGTTTTACAATCTATCAAGCGTAGGTACTACACAGAGAAATCACCTTTCTTTAAAAATGTGCAGGTAATTTTTAACAGAGGATCACCATCATCATCATCATCATCATCATCATCATCATCATCATCATCATCATCATCATCATCATCATCATCATCATCATCATCATCATCATTGTAAACAGCAAAGGAATTTTTTTTTTTAAGTGTTGAGACTTGTAGAATTTCCAACTTTTAAAAAGGTTCAACGTTTCGCCATGTAAAGGGCTTCATCAGGAACATACAAAAAATCATCATCATCATCATCATCATCATCATCATCATCATCATCATCATCATCATCATCACCACCATCATCATCATCATCATCATCATCATCATCATCATCACCATCATCATCATCATCATCATCATCATCACCACCACCATCATCATCGTCCTAAAGCAGTCACGCGTAGAAACATCAGGAAAAGTTGGTTTGGGATGGGCGCCGATCTAGCAGTCAACCTCCCCCCCCCTGAAGCAAAGAATCGATGGCCAACCAATCTAGTGACAGCGTGTCCATGGGAGACACTCGGCGAAATCGGAATCCGGACAGAATTGAGAGGAGTAAAGTTGCGCACGTTAAAGTTCCCTTGGTGGTCCAAAATCAACCAGAGTAGGCTTAGACCGCCACCTGGGCAAAATTAAAAATTTCCTACCAACTGAAAATGTTTGGTGTGTCCCGCCCGCTCGTATGACCTTATACAGTTGCGAGCGCCCGTAAAACATTTACCCCCCAAAAAATAATTTTAATCTAAATTTTAAAAAACCCATTGTATGAGACAGAGAGAGCTAGGACAAGAGACTCACCATCTGTCATATCGTAGAGGATTTCCACTGGACCACGCGAAGTCCACGCCACCAGAGACCACAGTTGGTTTAACCAGGCCTGCAACCGTCATCAGGATTAGAATGATATAACTATTATCTTATGGAGCATATACCACAATATCACGATTATAATGATATTATTATTATCTTACCGAGCATATTACACTAAACTGTGTCACCTCCCGTCTCCCCTCTCCCTCCCCCTCCCTCTCTCTCTCTCTCTCTCTCTCTCTCTCTCTCTCTCTCTCTCTCCCCTCTCTCTCTGTGTATTACATAGATAATATATAATATCACAGACTTCAACAAAAGTTAAGGACCACTTGCAAACACTCTGAGTGGTCTTCTTGGGTCGACCTGTATGTGGGCGCCTTTGGACTGATCCAGTGGCTTGATGGCGGTGCCTCAGGTGGACAATGGCAGAGTGTGACACTGCAAGCCCTCTGGCAACTTCTCGGGCTCCAACTCCATCTTGCAGCCATGCCATAGCTCTGGCACGACCGAAGTCTCTCAGCTTTCGTCTTGGAGGCATGTTGATGCGACACTGGATTTTGCACAAACGGCGGCTTATATTGCCACCAAAGTGAGCACAGTTCGAGACCGTACGTCCGTTTATGACGTGCACCAGAAATTTTAACTGAAAAAAGTCCGTGGTGTCGCACACAAGTCGATAAAAAAACAGGAGACTTGGCTGAAATTCCCCGAGGATTTCCGTGTCGCACCTGGTGGTTTTGCCCCTTTAGGAAGCTTTGCCGTAGGAATTGGTAACCCATTAACACTTTCAGATTTTTAAAAATGTTGAAACATTCCTTGCCGTGTTTTTTTCAGATTTAAAAAAAATCAAGGCTGTCTGTGAAGGCGGTCCTTAACTTGTGTTGAAGTCTGCAGTTTACAAAGTAATTCATTGATATAATTATTTCTTTTTCTGCACACACTCAACAACAAAAACAATCGAATTCCTCCGTTTATTCACCGTCTAGTGCTAGTTACTCTCAAACTTGGTAACTTTTCCCCACTCACTAGGGCTGGGCAATGAGTCGCTTTAGCAAAAATCAGGATAATATGTTAGTGCACCTTTTCGGTAAATAAAATGTCATGAACTGATTCGGCAAATGGGTTAGAACCACTGCGACAAACGGATTAGAATCATTTCAACAAATAGGTGCACCCACTTCGGCAAACGGTTTAGGAAAGAGAGTTTAAGAGTCTGAATTAGGATAATGTTTCATTGAGAATAATCCGATTATCCGGATATTTATCCGGATTTTGCCCACATCTGCCACTCACCAACATTGTGGGTGGTTGTTGGGTGCTCTGGTGTGGTTGGCTCCTTCTTTCCTATCAAACATCTATCGTCTTTATCTCCCCTCCTTCTTTTTTTTGTGTTTGTCACTCCCTTGTAACACCTCTAATCTTCGGCACTTATATGACCGTATTGTGTTGCTGCAAGTGCCGTAAAACTCTCACGAAAAACAACACAAAACAAACAAAGAACTCACCAACGTGCACGGCGGTGGTATTTCTCTTCAAACGAGGATTCTTCAATATGTAGTCTAGTGTAAACCTCTCCAAGGCCGAGTACTCTTCCAGCGTTTCCATGGACGCCAGTTTGCTGTCATAGCGACCACACAGCGTCACGGAATCCTGAGTGTCGATTTTGGCTGTCAGGGAAAAACGTCACACTGACATTTGGACAAACCAGAGAAACCAAAGTGGGTCAAGGACTGTCTCAGCTATTGCTTTTCTTATCCTTTGCCCATTTATATGAGATTGACGCCGTCTGATTAGTAGAAAAAAAGGGCGTATGACCATCGATGATTTATTTATAGAGGCGCCAGTCATCAATGTCCAGGTGCTGTTTTAGCCAAAGTGCGTATGATAGTGTCCAATAGTGTATTACATGCTTACGACTTAGTATAAAAGTAACTGTAATAGCAGATAGAGATGCCAGGATTGTAGATGTAAGTCATTGATCTGAAAGCGGTGATGATTTTAGAAATAATGTCGATGATGATGATGGTGTGGGATGGGTTTTTGGTAATGTTAGTGTTAGTCCTATCTTCCGCTGCTCCAATGAGTCACGAGGGACATGGGCACCCTCTATCCCGTTCCCTACTCTCAGCTATTGCTATTGCTGCTGCTGATTTTGCTGTTACTGTCACTGCTTCTACCACTGT
>NW_004797883.1:319711-321942 GCF_000002075.1 Aplysia californica | reverse complement strand
CTACTACTACTACTACTACTACTACTACTACTACTACTACTACTACTACTACTTCCATTCGTAGTTATTGCATCCACCCATGCTGTACCATTATATCTAATGTAATAGCTGCCCTAGATGTCACAACATTGTACGTTTATTTGAGGGCAGGAGAAAAAAAAACCCAAACAAACAAACAAAACCCATCTTACCCCTGGACCATCCAAAGCGGTAACACTGTCCGATTTGTTTGGTCTTTGGGTTCTTCACATCACTGAGGGGGAACCACCTCTCGGGACAATCTGTAAGTACAGTGTTGTTACCAGAGAAGTAGAAACTGTGAAGGTGTAGTCTTTTTTTTTTGGGGGTGAGAGTGTTTTACAGCGCTAGCAACTTGATACGGTCATATGAGAGGGCGGACACATTAAATATTTTCAGTTGGTTGAAAATTTTGAAGTTTACTCTGGTGACGGCCGAAGCCTACTCTCGTCGATTTTAAGGTGTTGTCTGACAGTCTGTAAGTGCAGTGTATTACGAGAGAAGTAAAAAATAAAACTGTGAAGGTGGAGTTAGTAAGTTTTTAGTAAGGTTTTATGGCGCTCGCAACTGCATAAGATCATATGAGCGCCAGGGGGTGGATGTCAACATAGAAGTCCTTAAGGGGAATCAGACTTACTCTGCTCACCTCTCTAGCCTCAACAGCACAAAGTCTGCTTCGACTATCAAGACATCCTGGAAACATCAGTTCACAAGAGAGTGACAAACATACAAAAGAAGTAAAGGAAAAGTGACGATTGTATTGATGAGGAAAGAAAATGCAGCAGTTCCTCCCTATGTTGTTCCGGCACAGTATGAGCATGACATTGATAAATCAGCCCATTTACCATTCTACTGTGCATAAGAACGTCATGTTAATATCCCCCCCCCCTTTGGGATCGGCCTAAACACACTTCAGACAGTAGCACTGCCCTTGGGGGGGGGGGGAGATGTAGTCACACAGTCTGCCTGACGCAAGAAGAAACAACTATGAAGGTGTAGTTAACTGTAAGTACAGTGTGATACCAGCGTGTCCCGTGTGCAAGTTGTGCACGTTAAAGATCACTTGCCAAAATCGATAAGAGTAGGCTTCGGCCGCCACCCGGGCAATATTCAAAATTTCCTACCAACTGTAAATATTTGGTGTGTACCGCGCGCTCATATGACCTTATACAGTTGCGAGCGCCGTAAAACACTTACCAAAAAAAAAAGAAAAAGACGTGCTTCCAAACAAAAGAAACAAACAAACAAAATAATCCCTGCTGAAAGAGGTATGTAGGCAGAACCGAAATCAAACCCGGACCAAACATTAATTTGCTACAAGAAGTATACAACGGTTTCATTCAAAAATGCTTTGACCGCAAAGACAATTCAACACTGAACCATTAACTGTCTAACGGGCCAGTCATGTAGACAACACCGCAGTTCCAGAGTTTTTGATGTTCACAATGCCAGATCGCATCCCAAAGCCCAACCCCAGGGCCACGTCTCGGGAGGTGGAAACTGGACAAAGTAGGGGATTGCTGGGTCAACGAAGTACGGTGTGGCTTTATGCCACTGAGGCGTCACGCTAGCCGTGAAGGAGAACCCGGGTCACCCCGAAAAGTTGCAGGCTAACGGAGCTCTGGTGAAACTGTGACAGGCCTAGCAAGTCGGCAGCGGATTATTTATTGCTAAAAAAAACTAATGGAAGAAAGAAACGGACTGATCCCCCTGATCCAAGCTCTCCGGCTGGCGACAGAGAGACGTCTCTTTCTTCCCGCGACACCCAATAGGGTATAAGCGGCGGATAAAAGAAGAAGAAAAATGCCGGATCACAGTTTATTCCATATTACACTTACCAGTTTTGCACAAGCTGGTGAAAACTCCCGGGTGAATCAGGGCGTCTTTCAGTGAGTTCACTTTGACACTGTTCTTTACAGGGATGTCTCTCAGTCTCTCCAAGGAGACGTGTTTGAAAGCAGGTCCATGGAGAATGGCGAACACATGGATGTCTTTGGCCCAGATGGTAGCATTGGCATTATGTGGAAGACAAGGGGTATTCGTGGTAGACGATAAAGAGACATACAATCTATTAATGGAAGACACGGGGTACTCGTGGTAGAAGATAAAGGGACATACAATCTATTAATGGAAGACACGGGGTATTCGTGATAGAAGAGAAAGGAACATACAATCTATTTAAAATAGTTTTTAAAATAGGGGTGGGTGGTTGG
>NW_004797883.1:313483-314654 GCF_000002075.1 Aplysia californica | reverse complement strand
ACACACACACACACACACACACACACACACACACACAAGCTCTAAAGTTCAGTACCACTATGACATGCATAAATTATAAAAGGAACCCAAAAACTGACAGATATCTTAGATATAGAGTTCCAGCATTTTAAATATACTTTCCTGAAAAACATCGTCTTCAACTAGGATTTAAATTGATCTATTAAAGGAGACATTTTAACATCTAAATCCAAATTGTTCCAAAGTTTTGGGGCACAGATGGAAAAGGCCCTTTCACCCAACATTGTTCTGGACCTAGGCATGCAGAGCTGATGGTCATTTGAAGATCTTAAATTACGAGATGGTGCGTACATTTCCATAAGTTCTGAAAGGGGGTGAGCACCGATGTAAAGATCTATAAACCATGCACAAAATGTTTAATTCAATGCGCTCTCTCACTGACAACCAATTCGAGAGTTTTCAAAATATCATGGGGCATGGTCTGAAATTTTTCTCAAAGTACAAATATAAATGAACAGTAATAGGAACAATAATAATCTTTCTTTTTTTTGAAATACTGAAAGTTTCAAAGACATTTTCGTAGTAGAAGTATTTGTAAAATGTGAAGAATATAACCCCGGGGGTACAAAATGACCCCGGGGCGTACGGATAGGGTTTAGAGGGAAGAATTTTTATGAATGAAGGTAAAAATGACCTTCTGCATCTTTCTTTGCTACAGATCAGAAGCCTAGGTCTTTTACTTCTGACTGATGTTTTTATTTGAGGGAACAGGGGATGTTTATTGTCCAAAAAGATGGAACGAAGAATGAAGGAATACAGAGCAGTGATTGGAAGAAGAATGAGGAAAACAAAAAAGAACAAAGAAAAGAAAGAAAATTTAAAGTGAAACAAAAAATATAGAAGTCTGGAAGAAAGTGACGAGAAAATGGAAACAGACATTTTGTGCGTGTTTGTGTGTGTGTGTGTGTGTGTGTGTGTGTGTGTGTGTGTGTGTGTGTCTGTTTGTATGTGTGTGTGTGTGTGTGTGTTTGTGTATGTGTGTATGTGTGTGTATACATGTGTGTATGCATGTGTGTGTGTGTGTGTATATGTATGTGTCTGTGTGTGTATGTGTGTGAATGAGTGTGACTGAGAGTGAATGTGTGTATTAATGTGTATGTGTGTATGTATGTATGTATGTATGTATGTATGT
>NW_004797883.1:310802-312554 GCF_000002075.1 Aplysia californica | reverse complement strand
CACACACACACACACACACACACACACACACACACACACACACTCACACACACACTCACACTCAGACTCCCTGCACCCTACGCATAAAGTAGGGATACCGCTTGTTACAACCCCCAGCCCCTTCCTACCCCCCGACCCCTTCCTACCACCCCCACCCTCTTCCTTTTTCCTCACCCGTTTCTGTACTATGGGTTATTAAAATTCTGCTTAAGGGAAGAATGTACTGTGGCTTTGATAGTCTGGTGGTTAGGCTACCGGACTCGTAATCGTGAGGTTGCGGGTTAGGGAGTTCGAGCCTCAGCTCGGTCAAGCTCGGTCCGACGTGATGTCCTTGGGAAAGACACTTTACACGAATTTCCCACTTGGCGATGTCCTTTCGGAGATGGACGTTAAATCGCAGGTCCCACCCCTTACATAACCTAATAGTGTTGAAAGTGGCGTTAAATCTATTCCATTTCCCCATTTTTCAGAAAAAAATTACCAAAGTTTCTCGCAACAAAAGCATACACTCTGGTTTCAGAACGTCTAGAATCTAGTTACGTATTTTGTTGTACACAGTGCCAAAACACTAACGTCTAACATAATCCATCTGTTTCAGCAGGTCTATACTTCATTTTACTTTTTACTTGTTCATCCTCTGTTGCCGTTAAGCGTCGAGGGGAGATGCAGTTTTCTATGGTAGGCCAGCTCCGCAGCTCTTTCAGTTGGGATATTATGTTTTATCAGGGTTTTCATGACACCCTCGATCCACCTTTTGCGTGGCCTTCCTCTTCCTTTATAGCCTGAGTGCTTGGTGTTATAGGCTCTCGAGGCTGGCTGGCCAGGTGACATACGTAATAGGTGGCCAAACCATTTTATTCTGTCTTTCTATGTAACGCAGGCAGGACTCAGTGCCGATAGCTGCTCTTACTTCTTCATTTCTCTGCCTGTCTCGTCTTGTGATGTTAAGGGTTTTTCAGAGACATTTCATTTCGTATGCGGTGATTTTGCTTTGATGGGTGTTTCTTAATGTCCAGGTCTGGCACTGATAACATAATGTTGGTATGAATATTAAGGTGATAAGCTGTCTCTTTGGGTCCCTGGAGATGTTTGGATGAGACAGGAGGGGTGCGAGCTGGTAGGTGACAGCGTTGGCGTTTTTGAGTTCGCATTTTTATTTCTCTGTCTATCATATGGACTGGTTGAGAAAGAAAGTTCTATAATGGAAAGGAAAAAATACTGGCATACTTTATCCTCAACTAGCGTCATGGTGACACAGATATTCATTTTTGGTTGTCAGACACTTTCCGGCAAGCTCTCTCACCTTTATCCTTTGTTGTCTACGTCATTCTCTGTCCTGGCTGTCTCGCTGTCGGTAGACTATTTATGTGGGTGGTTGGTTGGCGGGTGCTCTGGTGTGGTTTGCTTCTTCTTTCCTATCAAACGTCTATCGTCCTTATCTCCCCTCCTTCTTTTTTACGTTTGTTACTCTCTTGTAACACCTCTATTCTTCTGGTGCTCCACAGAATTCTACACTTAAGTGTAGAATTCTGTGTGGCGCTCATATGACCTAATGCAGTTGGGAGCACCGTAAAACCTCTACTAAAACAACAGAGTATTTAAAGGTCCGGGGGCTTGAATGCTTCCGCTCGTATAGCTCAGGGTTCATGCAAGTTGTACCCTTGGGGAATGTTTTCCATTCGCTCCCCCCGCGGGAAAGAGAGAGAGAGAGAGAGAGAGAGAGAGAGAGAGAGAGAGAGAGAGAGAGAGAGC
>NW_004797883.1:308140-309334 GCF_000002075.1 Aplysia californica | reverse complement strand
GAGAATGTTTCGGAGTGTTCTATGGTCTGCTGGGGTAATAATATAGTGTAAAGCGCATAGAGCCTGCTGTTGAGCGGGTATATGCGCTATACAAAACTATTTATTATTTATTATTATTATGTTTGTCTTTTTGTTGTTTTTTTTAGTAGAGGTTTTACGGCGCGTACAACTGCATAAAGTCATATGAGCGCCAGAAAATTTATAGAGGTGTTACAAGAGAGTAACAAACATAAAAAAGAAGTAGGGGCGATAAGGGCGATAGATGTTTGATAGGAAAGAAGAAGCAAACCACACCAGAGCACCCACCAACAACCCACGGACTATAGTTTGTTTTCCTTACTTAGTGTGTTTATTTTGTCAACTCTGGCACATAATGACCGCTTTAATTTTTTCAATGGAGCCATATTGATTGAGTAGAAGAAATAGTTTAAAGTTAAAGGAATCACAACAGTTGTTTCTGTACTGGGCCCAGAGGAACGATCACTCTTTTTTTTTGAGAGACGGACATAATTTAAGCCTACAAACTTCACCATAAAACAAACAAATAAGCAACAGCAGCAACAACAAAAACAACAACAATAAGAACAACTACGACAACAAAAACAACAACAACAACACCAACAACACCTACACCTAAAACAACAACAGCAACAACAACAACAGCAATAACAACAACAACAACAACAACAACTACAGCAACAGCAACAACAACGCCAACAACAACAACAGCAACAACAACACCTCCACCTAAAAAAACAAACAACAACAACACCTCCACCTAAAAAAAACCAACAATAGCAGCAGCAGCAGCAGCAACTACACCTAAAACAACAACTTTAAAACATGGTGCAATTCAAGCAAAACGCCATTATGGCGTTGAAATGTCTATGGCGATCATCATTCGCTGTAACAAGCGAGAAGTGACAGCACTACAGAAGTCTTACGGTAATTAATTTACAGTTGAGTCCTTCCATATTGACAGACGAGCACAACATGGAAAATCAGACACGCTAATTGACATTCAATTTTGCATACTATTGGGTAGCCTTTATATTTGTAGCTGAAACAACATTGGTAATAAAGTAGTGGTTGTCACAGTAGTAGTAGTAGTAGTAGTAGTAGTAGTAGTAGTAGTAGTAGTAGTAGTAGTAGTAGTAGTAGTAGTAGTAGTAGTAGTAGTAGTGGTGGTGGTGG
>NW_004797883.1:288573-306027 GCF_000002075.1 Aplysia californica | reverse complement strand
AAGAAGAAGAAGAAGAAGAAGAAGAAGAAGAAGAAGAAGAAGAAGAAGAAGAAGAAGAAGAAGAAGAAGAAGAAGAAGAAGAAGAAGAAGAAGAATGGCCAAAGCCATGTGCTTATTACAAAATAGAATCTTGTACGTAGACATATTTCTTTTTACATGATAATGTTTATTCACATTAGAAATATCACATAAGCTATGGAATAAGAAAACATTGCCGGAAACTTTGTGAGGACAATCTGCAACAAACCGGCCCTCCAGGATTCGGAGGTTCAGCTCAGGGCTAACTAGAGGTGGGCAGAATCCGGATAATCTATAGGATAACCGGATAAATCTCAATGAAACATTATCCGAATTCAGACTCTTAACTGTCTTTTTTTCCTGACCCGTTTGCCGAAGTGGGTGCACCCATTTGTTGAAATGATGCTACCCGTTTGTCAAAGTGGTTCTAACCCATTTGCCGAAGCGGTTCATATCATATTATTTGTCGAAGAGGTGCACTAAGATACTATCCGGATTTTGCTAAAGCGACTCATTGCCCAGCCCTAGGGCTAACAACCCACACTGGTAAAAACCATTTGTTACGGAAATAGCAACAAAGAAGAACCATATTTCTGTGTGTGATGGACCTTCTGAGTCCCTTGGGACTCGTATTAGTTTTAGTAGAGGTTTTACGGCCCTCACAATTGCATAAGGTTATGGACTTGTATGATCTTTTCCGGAAATGTAGGCAAGAGGATATGACCACCATAATAACAAGGAGAAGATGGAGATGGATTGGACATGTTCTAAGAAGAGAACCAGACTCTATTGTGAAGACTGCCCTCCACTGGACACCCAAAGGACATCGCAAAAGGGGCACACCCAAAATGACCTGGAGACGCACAATAGAGTCTTTGTTTTGTTTTAGTTACATTTTACGGCGCTCGCAACGCACAATAGAGTCCTGGAATCATTTGTGGGGGACGCTGACCAAGATGGCCCAAAACAGACAGAGCTGGAGATCCTTTGTTGCTGCCCTAAACGCCAGATGGTGTGACGGGTAGTAAGTAAGTAAGTGCAGATAAACTATATTGGTAAGCAACAAGTAACCGTGTCTTGATTAATGCTGATGAAGGGAGCAATGTGTTAAGGAAGCTTAGGACAATGCTGTTTCAAACATCTGGTATGCTGCATACAACACTTTTCAACAGGAACAGCTTAGTACGGCTAAAATATGGCTCTGAAAATATGTAAGCACAATGAAGTCTGCTTAAACCAAACTTAGTTTATCCAAAAACAGCACGCACGCACGCACGCACACACACAATGAATATACAAAAATTAATACAATTCATATGTACGTATAGAAGCTACATATAGAAAAAGACACAAAGGCTGATGGATGGACAGAGTGATGGACGGACACATAAAGAGACAGACACAGACAAGCAGATACATGGAAAGACAGATACATGGAAAGACAGATACATGAAAAGACAGATACAAGGAAAGACAGATACATGGAAAGACATACATGGAAAGACAGATACATGGACAGACAGATACATGGAAAGACAGATACATGGACAGACAGATACATGGAAAGACAGATACATGAAAAGACAGATACAAGGAAAGACAGATATATGGAAAGACAGATACAGATAAGCAGATATTACGGGAGAACAATGTCATGTCCACATGTAAAAGTAAAGTAAAGTTGTTCCCGCATCCGATCCAGACATTAGGGATCCCCTTGTTAGTGAGACAACTTCCTGGGCCTTCGGCATATTGTGGTAGGGTGGCCAGTTCCTTTCCACGCCGCCTTTACTTCCCCAACTCGAAGTCAGGTACCCATTACTGCTGGGTGGGCAGGAGGAGGCAACAAAAAATCCAGGTCCAAACCGAGTTCGAACCCCGACTTTCCGCTTCGGAGACGAGCGCACTAACCGCTCCGCCGCAGCACCCTCATTGACATGTAACTTGTTGCATATTTGATCTTGATTACAGCAAAATTTCTGTCAGCTTAAATATATTGTTGTTAGCGATCCAGTCAGCTTAAATATTAGATGCAATAAAAAGCATTTTATCAGCATTTCCAACAAAACAACCAGCGGAAGATCTTTCGCAGATACACCAATACAGATGTAAAAAAATGTAACAAATTAAACTAACATTGAACAAACATGTTCGCTTGGTTTGGTGTAAATTTGAAGATGAGCAGAAGAACATTTGAGCATGTTTGAGAGTGAGTAGCTCATGAATGCTTGCATAAACATATAAATATGAACATAAATGAATGATCGTATGTACTGATTGAGATTATGTAAGAATATGAAACCATTATTATCACAAGACAGGCGGGTGAACATTCTAGCTTGGAATAACAGGAAAAAATATTTCTGGTAAAAACCTTTACGTAATCTAAGACTACAAGGAAAAAACGACGGTAGTCACAAACTGAAAATCGTGAGGGTACCAATTTTGAACACTTGTTGTTGACTCATAACTATATTTCTGTTCAACTGTTGGTTGATTATTGTTGTTAGATTTCCCATTCAACAACACTTAACAATAAACCACCAGTCAAACAAATATGAAGTTATGAGTCCACAAGCTTTTAAAATTGGCGCCCTCACAATTTCCAGTTTGTGACTACAGTCGTTTTTCCCTGTGCTCTTCATTTGTGATTTAGATAAAACTGACACTTAATAACAGCTAAAACAAGACAAACACATACTTAGCATTTTATCAAAGACAGTTCATTCTGACACCTGAAATTTTAGATTTACAAAATTCTTTCACAGGACATTCATGAGGTCATCCTGCTCCAGTAAAGGGATGTAACTGTGAAATGATAAAGTGCACTCATTTTGGTAGGAGAAAAAGTGAGAATAATCGGTCGTTTACTTTTAAGGACAAGAGGGCTATCCCAGATTTCGGGGGTTCCCAAAAATCTTGACCTATACCAAAAATGTGCACTGCCCTACCTACAGGAGAAGTTTGGTTTCTTTGGTGCGTATATTTGTTTGGTTATAGAGAAAACTCTCCTTGTCTTTTAAAGAAATTGAACAAGGGGCAAAACTTTACCTTCCATTTTCTCAAAACAGCATTTATTATAGCCCCCTTGTGCTTAAAAGCGACCAATTGTTAGCTCGGTGCTGATATAATACGATCATCAGTGACCTCAGTGACCTTACAACATACAGTCTAGCACGCACATGGAGAACACACACGTAGCAAAACACAACCATAGCCAACACATTTCTGAGGGTCCTCACTTTTGAAAATATATTTTACATATACCCTGAATTTGAGCAAAGCCAAATTCATACGAAATAAAAAGAATTTTGTGTTCCACCCATTTCAATACAAGCACGCTTGATAGCAGAATTAAATAGCGTATTTCAGGACAACACCATTCACAATTTCATTACTTCATGAACATCAGCTATGATTTTGCAGAAAGACATTTTCCAGCACAACTTGTCATTCCTTCACAAGAAGTGAACTAGTTCTCCTTGACGCTGTTGAACTGCCCCCGTCGTTTTATGCAAGAAAAATTCTGAAATTATGCAAACTGAGCCCAAAAATGTGAAATTATGCGATTCTGTTAATTTTAACAAAGAGTGATAACGGAAAATAATCGGAAATTATGCAAAAAGTGATCAAATTTTGCTAAATTTTAATTATGCGGGGTGCATAAAACTACGGGGACAGGTTGAAGTTAAAATGGCCTACTCAAAATGTGCAGGTTATTTCAAAGGCTGAGCTCTTAGTCCCCCTCTCTAGACGAAGGAAATATCACAGAAAGAATGACGAACGTAATAATAATAATAATAAATAGCATTTGCACTGCACATTTCCATTTTCTAAAAAATGCTCAATGCGCATTACAACGAAAAAAACATCACATCTTAAAAATTAATCGAGATGCGTGTATGTGATACAAAGTATTATATATATAATGTAAATGTATATGAGTAAAAATTTATATGAGAAAAACAGTCTCGCAGTTAGGTTGGAAATGTGTTCACTAAAAATGTACAATGCAATAAAAATTCACGAACGGTCACAATAAAGTTGAAACGTGAGTAACTAGAAACATTCATTAAAACATTCATTCTCTACAGACAGAAAAACATTTCCAGTCTCTCTCTCTCTCTCTCTCCTCCCTCTCTCTCTCTCTCTCTCTCTCTCTCTCTCTCTCTCTCTCTCTCTCTCTCTCTCTCTCTCTCTCTCTCTCTCTCTCTTTCTCTCCCTCTCTCTCTCTCTCTATACATATATATATATATATATATATATATATATATATCTATATATATATATATATATATATATATATATATATATTTAATTGTGTATATTATATATATATATATATATATATAAATATATATATATATATATATATATATATATATATATATATATATATATATACGAGCTTCAAACTTTGTTGCAGCAGAACGAGTTCGACCCAAAATGAGCCATAATGGCCGAGAATGAGAACATAAAAGAATTAGCTAGTAGTAAATATTATGCTATACATTTCAGTTTAACATGATGGAGATTATCAATTCTTTTCATCTAACAGATAACATCTAATGAATAAAAAACATGCTGTGTGAATTATTTAAATTGAATAATTCTAACGCAGCCAGTCCTATTCCAACTTTCTGATTGCCAGCTTCTTGTTCATGTTTGCGAGAAAAAGGAACAGCCTTTTCAGATTGCACACTTGACAATGTAAAAAAAGAGACATGACAATTGGTCAGAAGATCACAACACGACATCCATAGTGGACGCATTAGTCTGGATGAATTATATCTATTTTCTGTCCAACATACAGATCTTCTGACATGTCCTTTTTAACCCTATCCGTACGTCGTGTTTTACTATCGTATCCATACGACGTGAGGAACTCTGAGCCACCACTTTCCAAAGAGGAAATTTACTCGTTAATCCGATCTGTACACTTTGCATAGCTGTCTGTCAAAATGATTTTTTGAGAAATACTGAAAGTTTCAAAGAGATCTTCGTACTAGTAGTATTCTAAAATGTAAAGATTACAACCCTGTGGGTACAAAATGACCCCAGGGCGTACGGATAGAGTTAACTTTCTGCCACTCAAACTCAAATAAGAAATTTACTCGAAATAAAAAGGTGGAATTCCTGAATATATCCATTTCTCTAATCATGCTTCCAGTGAAGTAGGAATGAGCAACAACAAAAAAAGACAGCATGACAAGTGACAGATACAAGAACAGTTGAAATCATCACAGAAGTACACACACTGAGACTTTACGCTTCAGTATTTGTGCTACTACTGGCTGGTTTGGTTTTCTTCCCTTCATCGTCTTCTTCGATAGTTTCATGAATCACCTTGTCAGAGCCGTCTTTTCCTCCATCTTTCTTCGCAGAATCGTCCGCTGCCATGGACTGTTTCCGATGGTGATGATGAGACGCGCGCCGTTTCTCTTTGTCTTTCCCCGTAGCTTGTCTCCTCCGCCGGGGCATTTTCCAGGCATTCCAAACTCGGATTGTTTCATCCCACGCACACGACACATACTGGGGAAAAATAGAATAAAAATGTCATGTTGAAAGGTAGTCCTTCTCATTGAGAGTGACTCTTACATTCAGGATGTGATGTACAATATGTGATGTGCAATATGTGATGTACAATATGTGATGTGCAATATGTGATGTGCAATATGTGATGTGCAGTATGTGATGTGCAGTATGTGATGTGCAGTATGTGATGTGCAGTATGTGATGTGCAGTATGTGATGTGCAGTATGTGATGTACAATATGTGATGTGCCTAAAGAAAGGTACCCAAAGTCGGATTTTGACAATTTTGAGATAAGAGTTGCACCTTATAGGAAATTCAAAGCTGAACACCGGGGTCTTTGATTGTTTTAGATATCTCAAATAGTTTTTGAGATATTGCACATTTTGCGAGGTAGGGTATAATTAGCTCTTAAGTTTAACAAACGTGAGAACACATACAAACTTTAAAAAAACATTTGTAAAATGTACTTATTCTGGTACCTTCAAAATAATTCCCCCAAAAATATTTAGAAGTCAAATCAATGAAAACTCTTTGAGCACATTGTACAAAAAATAGTGGATCTATCATTTTTTTAATGGAAACATATTGTGGTCTAAAAAGTGATTTTTTAAATTATCAGCCTGCAGCTGGAAGCGGTCTGGGGCAGCTTTTGGTACCTTTCTCTATGCACACACATATTGTCATCATTTCTGATGAGATGGTACCGTATGAATGTCTGTTTATATCATTGCTACCTCAGAATTACACAGTTCTCTCTGCTCAGTACCTAGTTTTGAGAAATTTGATGTCAAAATGTTTGACGCTAACAATATGTCAGGCTTTTTCAAACGTAATTCATGGAATGTCTTGATAACGACTGCGAATAATCTTACGATTTTGAAAGAGCAGACAGAGCAACTGTTTTCTGACCTCATGGTCTTAGTAACTAAAAATGGCCAAAAATGTCAGATAGAACTTTGTAATTGGTCACTTTTAAGCACAAGGGGGCTGTCCAGAAAAATGCTGTTTTGAGAAAATCGAAGGTAAAATTTTTGCCCCTTGTACAATTTCTTTAAAAGACAAGGAGAGTTTTCTCTATAGCCAAACAAATACACACACCAAAGAAACCAAACTTCTCTTATAGGTAGGGCAATGCCCACTTTTGGTGTAGGTCAAAATTTCTGGAAACTCTCGAAATCTGGGTTTGCCCGCTTGTTCTTAAAAGCGACCAATGATGAGATAATGATATGTTACCGTTAATCTAAAGGGCATATGTATGTGTGTTCAGTCACTTGTGCTTTGTGTTAAGATGAAGGGCTTGTAAAGAGCCTTACCAGAATTGTACAGGAGAGGGCCTTACAGAAATTATCCACACAGTATTAGTAGTAAATTTGTGTTTGACCTTTGATAATGAACCCATTGCAGACGTGAGATGGTCACGTATGTACCAAGGAAAGCATTCCAAAAAGGGAAAGTTAAAAGAATTGAGAAAAGGCTGGACATATAAGTGCACCTAAGGAAGACCAAAGATGACATGGAGGCGAGCGGTACAAGCGGAAATGGAAAAGGCGGGGACATCATGGAAATAGCTAGAAAAGGATGCACAGGACAGGCTTCGCTGGAGAAATGTTGATGACCTATGCTCCACTGGGAGTTAAAAAGGGCAAGAGAGAGGGAGATAAGTACACCAGCCAGAAAAAACTTCCTAATTCAACGTCCATCTCCGACAGGACTGAGTCAAATGGAGTGAGAACCTTGACAACTCCACAAAACCACCCATGTTAACTCACTCAACCCTAGGCCTACCAGTTGTCAACTCTCCCTAGAGTTTTTTAACACTTTTTGAAAAATTGAAAAAAATAGTACATTTTAACATATCCTACCCAAATTGGGTGCACATTTTATTCAAACCTACATTTGTGTGTATTGAAATTTCAAAGCAAAATAAATCAGTTTTTACGCAATTCTCCGTGGAAAAAGGTCTATATACAGAGTCCAAAAGTAAACAAAAAGCAAAGAAAGGAAGTGCTTTCAAATTTCGCACCCCCTCACATGTTGCACGAATATAGCTTTCTTTGTTCTAAATTTCGGCTTGCACTTCTGGCCATAGTCTGTTTCAAACAAAAAATGGTTACTCTTCCAATTAGCTATTGTCTGCTTCATACAAAAGTAGTGTTTTTGGTCACGAGAGCCAAATTTTCCATACCTATACTGTAAGCGTTAGGGTTGGAGTGTTGCGCGCGTATACTGATATTATCCCCGTTAGGGCTGGGTGAGTTCAAGAACGCTCCGTTAAGGCTCTGAACCAACGCCATCTACTCCTAAGTCCGGTGTTATGTCAGCGGAGCTAAGTTACCACTCATGCTGTGACATGGTACATAACGTATACGACCGTAGCTCATACTTTCACACATGAAGCATGAGGACTTGCCTTTTCTACCAAAGAAATTTGTCTCATTTACTTTTCCATGAAGAAAGTCTGTAGCTTTATGATAAACTCCGCACACTTTTCTGATTATAATAATAGATAGCTTTTGTATAGCGCAAATCCCCGCTCAACATCAAGCTCTATGCGCTTCACAATCTATACTATTACCCCAGCAGACCTGAGAGCATTCTGAAACAACCTCAACTTTCTGGGAATCATACAGTGAAAGTAGCCATTTACAGGTGCTAAAACACTAACATACTGACAAGATCTTTCACTGTCTATGGCCAGGTACCCATTTCCACCTGGGTGAAATGAGGAAAATTCGGGTAAAGTGCCTTTCCCAAGGACACAAAATCGGGCCCGCGGCTCGAACCCCCAACCCCAAAACCTCACGATTACGAGTCCGGTAGCCTAACCACTAGACCACCGACGCCACAATCTTATCTCAACAATATTATTCCATACAAGCCTATCCAGAAACTTTTCTATGAGAGAGAGTTCCACCCTAAGACAGGCACAGCTACATCACGGACATACATGAGGGCTCCAGTGGCTAAGTGAGCAGCGAGTCCAGACTCAAGTAATGTCAAGCAAGTGTCGGTGACACGGGGATCAGATGGGTGGTCACTGGAGTGTGTCCTTGAGCAAGACACGACAACCCTAGCTCAAAATACAGGGCGCTGCACAGTGGCGCCCGACAGTGGCATTGTTTGTAAACTGTTCTGTATTTGTGTAATAGTGTGTATTTATGTGTGTATTTATGTATGTATTTATGTCTGCATTTAAGCGTGTATTTAAGTATGTATTTATGAATGTATTTAAGCATGTATTTATGTATGTATTTAAGCGTATATTTATGTATGTACGTATTTATAATTAAGTACTTGTGTATGTAAACATATGTTTGCCATGTGCCCTTCCGAGACAAATAAAAGTGTAATTTATTTTATTTTATCTTTATTTTATAAACATTTTTTTATTGAACATCTTCCCCTTCACTGCCCAAACCTGGAAGTCCTTCGACGCAGGCTCCTACACACACCTACAGACTTACAAAGCCTGCTCTACTCTGGCGTTGACCAGATGACAAGGACATGTGGTTACTTGAGGGAGGCATTGCGCTGCCAAGAGCGAAATGCTCGCAGCTAAAGGGATTTGAAAACAACAACAACAACATCTTTATTTTATTATTTTACTATACCTGATTTCTCTCTGGGATGTGAATGATGCTCCTCACTGAGTCTGTGTGGCCAACGTTGCTCTGTACCAGTCTGTACATCTCTGCATCATAAACTCTGTCGAGAGTGTAGGAAAAATAAAAGTAAGAACAACCATCACATTTGCAGGCGTCATCTCCGTTTCTATTTTTGAATGTTTTTTCATGGCACTGAACACTTTTCACCCACGCAGCACGCAGAGCGCATAACACTTATCCCCAAGTACCACGATACAGATGCGGTACGCGCTATATCACACCGGCGCCGATAAGCGTCCCGTGGGGAAAAGGGGCGGCTTCTTACCGTCGCCGATGGGCGCCAAGAGGGTGTAAAGTGTTAAACTTAAAAACACATTCCTGCATGGATTTTACTGGAAAAAACGTTGATCAAAGGCACAAAAAATGTATTTGTAGTTTCCAAGGACATTACAGGTTTGGAAGTCACCAAACTTTGGCGGCCATCTTCTGGCTACTTTTACCTCTGATACCAGGTGACCAACATCTCTTTCAATCACAAATATCTCGACTAATTTTCAAGATAGATACCATGTGTGTGTTCTTCATCAAAAGCAAGGCAAATGAATACGCTTACTTTAACCCTATCCGTACATCGTGTTTTACTGACACATCCATACAACATTGGAAACTCTGTGCCACCACTTTCCAAAGAGGAAATTTACTCGTTAATCCGATCCATATGCTTGGCATAGTAGTCTGTCAAAATGATTTTTGAGAAATACTGAAATTTTCAAAGAGATCTTCGTACTAGAAGTATTCTAAAATGTGAAGAATACAACCCCAGGGGTAAAAAATGACCCCATAGCGTACGAATAGGGTTAAGGTTGTACCAATACTTCCATATCCCCCAAAATTGACAGGTGCCTGCTTTCACCAGGTCATGACACATATAAACATCAGAGCAGAACGATAGTAAAATCTGGAAAAGCTAGCTACTTTGCCGCACTACATTCACTTATAAAACAGATATTTCTTTTAACCCTTCCAGCCCCGAGCGCGTATATTTTCAGCAGCGCTTGTACCTCCCTCCGTCCCAAGAACGTAAATTCTCAGTTTCGGGGGGTACCGAATTCGCGCATTTTTCGAAATTAGCTAACTTAATTAAACTTTAATTTTCTTATTACTTGTTCATTTACATTTAAAAATTGGTATATGTTATTATCAAAGCTACATTACAAAGATACTACATCGCTTTTTAGAATGAATGCCTGTTTTTCTGAAATACTGCTCTGTATTGGCTGGGACTGGGGTTAGGGAGTGCACAAAAAAGGCTGGGGCTGGAAGGGTTAATTCCCTCGATACTGAGCTTCATTTTCCCAGCATAACATCTAAAAATAAGAGTTTGCTTTAGTAACAGTTTTACGGCACTTGCAACACAATAAGGTCATATAAGTGCCGAAGACTAGAAGTGTTACAAAAGAGTAACAAACACAAAAAAGAAGGAGAGATAATGACGAAAGGTGTTTGATAGGAAAGAAGGAGCAAACCACACCAGAGCTCCCCCCAACCACCCGCAATAAGAGTTTTGAAAGCAGTAAAAGAAATACTTATAATTAAAGGTCCTAACCTGGGTGATTGGTGGGTGTTTTGGCGCTGTTTGCTCCTTCCGTCCTATCAAACGGGTTCGGGGGTTTGAGCCTCAGCTCGGTCCGACGTTGTGTCCTTGGGAAAGACACTTTGCACGAATTGCCCACTTGGCTCGGTCCTATCGGAGACGGACGTTAAACTAGGAGGTACCGCCCCTTAAATAACCTAATAGTGTTGATAGGGGGGCGTTAAACCTATACCATTTTTTTTTTATCTTTCCTCTTTTTTCCTATGTTTGTTACTCGCTTGTAACACCTCTAATCTTCAGCACTTATAAGACCTAATTGTGTTGAAAGTGCGGTAAAATGCTTACAAAAAAACAAAAGTCCTAACACTTAGTTTAACTCTATAAGCCCAGTTTTTTTCCACCATTCCCCAGAATTTTTTCTACTGTCACCGAAACCTGGTGCACTATGTCTCATTATAACCTCAAAAGCTTGCCTCCAACTTCTAAATAGCGGAAACAATGGCTTAGTCATTACAAAAAAACTTGGTTCGGGAATAGTTCAGAAAAACAAGCAAAAACTAGCACTCAATAAAACGAAACAGTTGTCACTAGTACTGGACGCTCCCAGCATCCGATGGGGAACCGGGTTATCACCGCCGGACGCTACCAACATCTGATGAGGCTCAAAGAGTTAAGAAACAAAACTAAAAATTTGCCCTTGTTGTTGTTGTTGTTGTTGTTGTTATCGATCCAGAAAAAAAAACCTTGCACTCACTTGATGTTCCTCTGAACTCCGGCCACAATGCTGCCGTGCACGTTGTCAATACAGATACAGGTGACCCCGCCCTGGGTCGTCAGCACCTGCTCACACTCGTTCATGCCATGGCTGGACTGCAATCAAAGACGATTCCATCTATATATTTGAGGCGTGCTGACAAAATGAGTTACTTCTCGCAATCCACAAATGGAGTTATTGGCCAAAAATCTACATTACGATGAAATTTGTAGATTTTCTAATTGATGCCATATTCTTTAACTATAACTTGTCTTTTATCATTTCATACTTATTAATCGTAAAAACTTCACCTATAAGCGGGATGTATCTACTTTCATAGGGCTCGAATCCGAGAAGAAAGTGATTTTGTCTGCATGCTTTACATTTATGTCATCAAAAACATATATCATAGGCTGTTATAAGAATGGGGAAAAAATATATTTTATAGAGTAGTTCAACATTGAAGTCATCTGAAACAAAATTTCTTTAAGGATTTCAATTTCTTTCTCTTAATTCGATTCATTGCAATTTTCCTTAACCTGATAAAAAAGTCCAGCGGGCTTGATTAACATGAAGGGATTTTGGGCCGTTTCATCATTCTTCCCCACTGACTCCATACTCAACCACCGTCCCCCCCCCCCCACCCCTCCGTGTGTGAGTTTGTGTGTGTGTGAGTTTTGTGTGTGTGTGTAAGTGTGTTTTGTGTGTGTGTGTGTGAGTGTATGTCTGAGTGTGTGTGTGTGTGTGTGTGTGTGTGTGTGTGTGTGTGTGTGTGTGTGTGTGTGTGTGCGTGCGTGCTTAAGTGTGTGTGTGTGTGTGTGCACGTGCGCAGGTCTTAATGTGTTTGTGTGTGTGTGTGTGTGTGTGTGTGTGTGTAAGTGTGTGAGTGTGTGTGTGTGTGTGTGTGTGTGTGTGCGTGTGTGCGTGTGTGCATGCTCAGGTCTGAATGTGTTTATGTGTGTGTGTGTATTTGTGTGATGACAAGTGCATGTATGTTCTTGCTTTGTGGAGATCAATAAACAATGCAGTCATTCGTAAATTTGAACTTTCTTCCATGACGAGAAAGAACCACTCACATTGATGTAGAAGTATAGCAAAAATCAACAA
Source organism: Aplysia californica (assembly GCF_000002075.1). Taxonomy (NCBI): domain Eukaryota; kingdom Metazoa; phylum Mollusca; class Gastropoda; order Aplysiida; family Aplysiidae; genus Aplysia; species Aplysia californica. Next base: position 293,414 of record NW_004797883.1, on the reverse strand, counting down.
ATTCAGCTGAGAAATTTTAAAGATTACAGACACAAGGAAATGACATTATCATTAACCATCTCCGTACGTCGTGTTTTACTATCGTATCCATACGACGTGGGGAACTCTGTGCCACCACTTTCCAAAGAGGAAATTTACTCGTTAATCCGATCTGTACGCTTTGCATAGCAGTCTGTCAAAAACGATTTTTTGAAAAATACTGAAAGTTTCAAAACGGTCTTCATACTAAAAGTATTCTAAAATGCGAAGAATACAACCCCAGGGGTACAAAATGACCCCAGGGCCTACGGATAGGGTTAAATCAGCAGACCCTATGACACACACAAACATTCTCAGCTTCCTGGAAAAGCATGTATCGCATTTCTTTCAGAGAACCCAACAGTTTAAAAAGTATGTACCGACCCATATTCTGATAGTGCCATCTTCCGATCCAGTGACCCATTTGTTGCAAATGTGGTTCCATCTGACACACGTGACTTCAGCCTCGTGACCTTGAAGAGTATTCGACAAGGTCATTTTACAGCCCGTCGTGGAAAACTTTCGGATGTACACCATTTTGTCAGCGGACGAGTAGGCAAACTCCATACTGGGGACGGAGGAAGACAAAATAATTGAGAGCTTTGTTTGGATTCAAATGTGTCGCACTTCTAACAAAAAAGGTAAAAATATGAGAGACAGCGTGGTGAAATCAGGCGCTCGTCAAAATAATGAAAACCGAGAAATCAGCATTTTTCAGCCAGTTTGGAAATTTCTTTTGAATTTTTGTTTTTTGCCTCAACACTTTGTGTCTTCATTCAAAAACTTTTATGTGTGGATTTTATGGAAAAACGATTAAACGCACAAAGAATGTACATTTGCAGTTACCAAGGACTATTTAGCTATGGAAGTCACCAAACTTAGGCGGCCATTTTTTCGCTAATTTTACTTCTGAAACCAGGTGGCCCCACCTCCTTCAATCGGAAATGTCTCGACTTCTATTCTAGATAAATGGACATTTTTTTCACCAAAACGAAGACAAATGAACAGGCTTTAAGATGATACTAATAACTCCATATGCCCAAAATTTGACGAGCGCCTGATTCCACCACGTCATGACACATATACCATGACATATAAATCACACGGCGCTATATTGCCACTGCAGCTCTTTAGTAAAATATGCATCATATTGTTGGAAAATATATTGCCAATACACAATAAAAATATATAATTTGCACTTTTACTTTTGCTTCAAAACAATCAGATCTTCTTCGATGGCCCGAAAACATTGCTATACATTTTTCTCCACTGGACTTTATTCAGTACTGTCTTTGTTATCTTCCAAGATCTAGTGTCACTGACACAGGTTAAGAATGAACTTACGTCTTCGGGCTGAAAGCCATGTCCGTTGTTATTTCATCACAGGCAAGCTCATTGAGAAACGACGTTGAGTTGGGGTCCATTTTGAAGGTGTCTTTCAATCTGTAATAAAAAGACGATGATCACTTTTTTTTTTTTTCAACACCCAAATAGCCAATAACTGAGGCACAAAACACAAATCATAAAGAACAGAAGAAATTCAAATCTAGCATGAATGACAAAAATTAGCATCTGTTTAACCCTATCTGTATGTCGTGTTTTATTATCGTATCCATACGACGTGGGGAATTCTGTGCCACCACTTTCCAAAGAGGAAATTAACTCGTCAATCCGATCCGTACGCTTTACATAGCAGTCTGTCAAAATGATTTTTTGAGAAATACTGAAAGTTTCAAAGATATCTTCGAACTAGGAGTATTCTAAAATGTGAAGAATACAATCCTGGGGGTACAAAATGACCTTTCCCAAGGACACAACGTCGGGCCCGCGGCTCGAACCCCGAACCCGCAACCAGACATTTACAAGTCCGGTAGCCTAACCACTAGACCACCGACAACCTCACGATTACGAGTCCGGTAGCCTAACCACTACACCCCTGACTATAATATAGTTAACATAACAGCGACCACAAATTGTCAGTATCATTCTTACTGTCCAGCCTCCAAGTCCCAGAGACACAGCCGTCGATCCCAGCCCCCGCTGAGCTGAAAAGTAGAACAGGTCGAACGATAAGATGATGAAAGAAACACCAATTAAACAAAATACAGGGATTATCGTTATACATTTAAACGAAATACAGGGATTATCGTTATACATTTAAACGAAATACAGGGATTATCGTTATACATATAAACGAAATTCAGGAATTATCGTTATACATTTCAACGAAATACAGGAATTATCGTTATACATTTCAACGAAATACAGGAATTATCGTTATACATTTCAACGAAATACAAGGATTATCGTTATACATTTCAACGAAATACAGGGATTATCGTTATACATTTCAACGAAATACAGGGATTATCGTTATACTAAGAACGCAGCTCACAGTCGACTACTTTTACCATTAGACCAACATTCTGTCCCGTGGCTTTATGCACCCCGCATAATTTAGCAAAATTTGATCATTTTTTGCATGATTTCAGATTATTTTCCTTTATCATTCTTTGTTAAAATTAACAGAATCGCATAATTTCACATTTTTGGGTAAAGTTTGCATAATTTCATAACTTTTTTTGTAAAAAACCACGGGACAGAACATTGTGAGAAAAGGATTTATACTGTTCAGAGGTACATAGAGAGACTTGTGTGCAGTATTTTTAACTCTTTACATACCAGTTGAAAAAAGCGGTACAATGCTACAAATTTGAATTACATCGCGGCTCAGCTGTAGAGAAGATACAATTGTTAAGAGAACCAAACAGATTATTTAGTCCTGCCTGAAAAACTTTGCTCTCTAGGCTTACAACAGATGAACAGCTTGCCTATGAATAAGAAGACAAAAACATATGATATGAAGATAGAATATATGATATGAAAATAGAACATACAATATGAAAATAGAACATACAATATGAAAATAGAACATACAATAGGAAAATAGAACATACAATATGAAAATAGAACATACAATATGAAAATAAAACATACAATATGAAAATAGAACATACAATAGGAAGACAGAACGTACAATAGAAAGATAGAACATATGATATGAAGACAGAAATAGAACATGCGATATGAAAATAGAATATACAAAAGGAAGATAAAACATGCGATAGGGAGATAGACCATACGATATGAAGAAGGAACAAACAACATATGATATTCAAACAGAAGATACGACACGCAGACAGAAGATTACCACAAAGGTGCCGTCCACGCCGTGCTCTCGGCCCACTGCCACCAGGCTGGTCACACAGCTGAGATGCTCCGACAGGACAAACTTGAGCACAAAGCCAGCCACGCGATTGGTCACCGAATCATTGCCCTGTGGGGGAGATTGGTTAATTCTGTTGACAGTGAAAGATCTTGTCAGTTTGAAAGTGTTTCAGAAAGAGAAATGCTTTTTAGTTTAGTTTTAGCAAGAGTTTTACGGCACTTGTAGCACAATAAGGTAATATAAGTGCCGAAGAATAGATGTGTTACAAGAGAGTAGTAATATACACAAAAAAGGAGGAGGAGAGATAAGGAAGATAGATGTTTTATAGGAAAGAAGGAGCAAACCACACCACAGCACCCACCAACCACACACAGAAATGCTTTCAACTTGAAGGGCTTAGATTACTATTCAAGAATAATGTCTGTAATAAATTTGATAAAAAAGAACAAAACGACAAAAGCAAAAGCCGTACCACCGTCTGATTGCTGTTCTTGGGTAACAGCCCGGAGTCAGGGTCGAGCAACACAGCATACTTGTAGGTGAGCACCTCCAGATCTTGAGGCTTCATGTTCTGCAGAACCTGCACAGCCGCTTCATCAAACCCCCACACATCTAGGAACAAAAACAAAAAAACTAGATAAAGAACTATTTTGGTTTAGTTTTAGTAGAGGTTTTACGGCGTTCGCAACTGCATACTCAATAAGGTCATATGAGCGCCAGAAGATAAGAGGTGTTACAAGAGAGTAACAAACATAAAAAAAAGAAGGATAGATAAGAATGATAATGTTTGATATGAAAGAAGAAGCAAACCACACCAGAGCACCCGCTAACCATCTACAGAACTATTTACTTACATGGGAGGGTGCGGTGGCGGAGCAGTTAATGTGCCGTCTCTGAAGCAGAAAGTTCAGTTTCGAGCATCGGTTCGGACACAGATTTTTTTTGCCCCCTCCTGCCCACCCAGCAGTAATGGGTATCTGACTTCGAGTTGGGGAAGTAAAGGTGGCGTGGAAAGGCCACCCTACCACAATATGCCGAAGGCCCAGGAAATTGTCTCACAAACAAAGCAATCCCCAACATTAACATACCAGTGCCAAACATGGCCTCTAAACAAGGCACAAGAAAGAAAAATGAACGCATGCAAAATGAGGTGTCTCCGCAAAATCATCAACGTAAACAGAAGAGGCCGAATAAGAAACGAAACCATACGTCTACAAACTTGAATACCACCAGTAATAAAATTCATAGAACGACAAAGAGTCAAATGGTTTGGACATAACCAGAATGTCCCAGAAACAACTAGCGGCTGGAGCTTACAACACCCGAGAATCCGGCTTCAAATCAAGAGGAAGACCAAGAAAGACCTGGCTGGATGAGGTTAAAAAGGTCCTGGAACAACATAACATATCTATCACAGACACTACACACCTAGCACAGGACCGAAACCTGCACCTCCCCTCCACATCATAAGGATACCAGAGGAAGGAAAAAGTAAAGTAAAGAACTATTCAATTTACACACCCTTGAACCGAGTTTTTAGTATGAAAAAAAGACAACTGCACTTATCTCTTGGGTGAGATAAATATATATATTA
>NW_004797883.1:245421-286409 GCF_000002075.1 Aplysia californica | reverse complement strand
AAAAAAAACAAAAAAAAAACCAACAACAAAAAATAGAATGTTATTCTAAAAGTACAGTCAAACACACACGCAGTGAAATCTGTGGGACACGAAAATCTCTAAGTTACTTACAAATTTTGCTATGTGCAAGATTTCAATATAAAGAAAATACATGTACACATATAAGTAAAAAATTTGGGACTGGAAATATGTTTGCAATGTGTGTGTTTTGCTGTATGTAGGCCTATGTCTGACTATGTATGTGCAGGTCTGCTTTGTGCGTGTTCGTTATGTGCAAGCTAGGCTGTAATTGTGAAGCTACAGCTGAACAGAGCTCGACATTGAGTAGAAGACAGGCTGTCCCCGTCGTTTTACGCAAGAAAAATTCTGAAATTTTGCAAACTGAGCCCAAAAATGTGAAATTATGCGATTCTGTTAATTTTAACAAAGAATGATAAAGGAAAATAATAAGAAATTATGAAAAAAATGATCAAATTTTGCGAAATTCTGCGGGGTGCATAAACCACGGGGACAGGACAGGCAGAGAGAAAAGTCAAACACCTATGGCAAATGAATACTGCCGCAGGAAACTGTGTATCTGTGGTCTAGATATCTAGATGTGAATTCGTTGGGCAAAAGATCGTCTTGACATCTCTCCAGCATAGCGTGACCTCAATGCTTTCTCGTCCTACCTCCATTTTTAATAACAATGAAAACAGTTCACAACAAAGAGTGAACTTAACCCTATCCGTGCGTCGTGTTTTACTATCGTTTCCATACAATGTGGGGAACTCTGAGCCACCACTTTCCAAAGAGGAAATTTACTCGATAAGCCGATCCGTACGCTTTGCATAGCAGTCTGGCAAATGATTTTTTGAGAAATACTAAAAGTTTCAAAGAGATCTTCGCACTAGAAGTATTCTAAAATGTGAAGAATACAACCCCGGGGGTACTAAATGACCCCAGGACGTACGGATAGGGTAAAGAAGAAGTCACATTTTCAATGTTTAAAAAAATGGAGACAGGACAAGCAAGCAGTGCATGAGGTCGTGATAGGTTGTATTTCTACATCAGCATAGTGGCAGGGACATGTACTAATAGAGTCAGCCAGCTGTTTAGATGTAGTCAATCCAAAAATTGACATTTTAATTTTTGCTGTTTCTTCGTCTGTGGTAGTGGGTTGCATGTGCTTGAAAAATAATTGTCAAAATCTGAATTCTAATTGTTAATAACAATAATAATGAAGATAATTTCTATAGCGCCCACTCCCGTGTAAACGCAGCTCTAGGCGCTTTACATAAATGCATGTACGAACAATATTCATGCACGCGACACACACACACACACACACACACACACACACACAAACACACACACACACACACAAACCCACACACTCATATACACACAAACATACACACATATACACACACACACACACACAAACACACGCATACACACTCATGAACACATAACACGCACACATGTGCACACACATGTATGCCAAACACACACACACACACACAAACACACACACACACACACACACTCACACAAACACACACACACACGCACACACGCACACACATCTACTTGCTTATCACACGCACACGCTTACACATCGTCACGAAATGAGCTTAAAATAATATATACACTGCAATTCACAAAATACATAAATGGATACATAGACATTTACATAACTTTGTATTGAACATGAATCTACTAACATAAAAAGGATGTCATTAAATATGTCTTTAAAGATTTTTAAAAATTTAGACTCAGATGTTGAAAACAGCCAGAAAAGGTACACACGGCGTATGTAGGCCTACAATTCTTCAAGGAATAAAACACGTTTTTCTCGTTAATGAAAAGTGTTTCTTTCTGGACTTAGATCAGTTGAACAGCTAGAAGCTGATATAATAAAATATATGATGCATTTTGTGTCAATAAAAAATTTAGACTCAGATGTTGAAAAAAGCAAGAAAAGGTACATACAGTGTATGAACAATTCTTCAAGGAATAAAACGTTTTTTTCTCTTAAATTAATGAAAACAATTTCTTTCTGGACTTAGATCAGTTGAGCAGCAAGCAGCTGATATAACAAAATATATGATGCATTTTGTGTCTGCGTGTACTACGCTATGGCGTGAATCGATGACACGTAACCACAAAGTGAGCTGAGAAGTGACAGAAGAGAGTGGTTTCCTGAGGCGTCTTTCCCAAACACTCCAGGAAAACCACAGCTCAAGAGCCCTCCCTATCCGTCAACGCGAGCAGGAAGGGCATCTTTAAGTTTGACAATTTCTTAAACACTAATTATATATCTGGACAATTTCCTCCCACAGTCTTGATATTCCTCCACAGTTCAGTGTAGAGACTTCTGTGTGGCGCAGACAGCTTAGTTTTAGTTTTAGTAAGAGTTTTACGGCACTTGCAACACTATAAGGTCATATGTGAGGTACGCTGACAAAATGAGTTACTTCTCACAGTCCACAAATAAAGAGATTGGCCAAAAATCGACACTAGGGTCAGATTTGTAGATTTTCATTAGATGCCATATTTTCAGTCTAAAATACTTATGAATTTTTTTCATACTTTTAAACATTGTAAAAACTTCACATATAAGCATGATGTATCTATTTCTATTGAGCTCAAATCCAAGACGTAACGTATTTTGTCAGCACGCTTCACATATAAGTGCCGAAGAATAGAGGTGTTACAAGAGAGTAACAAACACAAAAAAAGAAGGAGAAGAGATCAGGACGATAGATGTTTCATAGGAAAGAAGAAGCAAACCACACCAGAGCAGCCGCCAACCCCCAACACAGAGAGCTTTCACTGCTTTATGCACCACAGAATGAATCAGTTCCCTGTTTCACAATGGAAGTACTCTCATGGACCTGTCCAGTATGCAATGACGTTGTGGCCCAGGACAGGTAATCATCATCATCCAGTGCCAGATCTGCAACAGTCATCGGTGATCATGGTTCTCCATTCATTCCTTTGCTCGGATGCTCTCAAAAAAGCTACGTTTTCCTGTTACCCATTTGTTTAGGTTCCGTAAGTATGTTGCACTGGGCCTACCCCTGCCTCGCTTATCCTCAATTTTGCCAGTGAGAGCTATAATAATGTTCAAGACCCTTATGTCTATTTATGTGTCCCAAAAACTGCATTTGTTGTTTCCTGATTGTTTTTAACATTGAGTGTCCCACGTGGGCTTCATCAAGCACTACCTCATTTGATTTCTTTTCCTTCCACGATACTCTTAGCAGTCTCCTAAGAAACCACATTTCTGTTGCTTCTATTTTATTTTCGCTGTCTTTAGTGACTGTCCAGCATTCTTCTGAATAAGTATGAAATCTATTACAGGTAATAATGGAAGTATAAACACAGGTGGAATAAGTGCTGCTCACAATTTTTTTTAGCACACAAAACAATAAAGCAAATGTAAGCTTGAAAAATGATAATGGAACTCATCATTGTGCAAAGTTTAAATTTTTTTTAAGAAGAAGCTGTGGCAACAAACTCAACAGCAACCTAGAACTTGGTTGGAAAATTTCTCCCTCATGTCGGCTACGGAGAACATTTCATGTGAAAATAGGAAACAAATTACCAGGAGTAAAGTTTTAATTTGGGATTACAACTGTGAACTGTTAGACTAGATTGTATCTAATGGCTAGATTATTGAACTACATCGCAAGTATGAAAGCAGAAAATTATCAAAAGTAGAAACTGGATAGGCATACTCTAAAAGACGGTGGGTTTTTTTCTTGAGCTCAAACAATGGAATAAACCGGCGCAGAGGGCAAAGATTGTTAATAATTGTTTCTTTGCACTCGCTACCTTTGGGAAGATTAGTCTCCGAGCTGTAGTAAAATGATGGTTATAAAAATATTACAAAATAACACATGACAGACAGACATCATTTTGCTGGAGACGATGAAAGCTACCACAAAATGAAGAAACAGAGTATGGATAAATGATAATAGGAAACTTTCTCCGTTGAACCAGTTTCAAAGACGATTTACCAAAAGGTTATACAATGAAGGTAAAATACAACAGGAGAGAATTGAGAGGAGGTTAGGACATTGTTTGTTTTAGAACATACAAACAGTAAAAGTTAAAAGAAAAGTTATTCCCGCATCCGATCCAGACATTGGAGATTGCCTTGTTAGAGAGACAACTTCCTGGGCCTTCGGCATATTGTGGTAGGGTGGCCAGTTCCTTTCCACGCCGCCTTTACTTCCCCAACTCGAAGTCAGGTACCCATTACTGCTGGGTGGGCAGGAGGGGGTGAAAAAATCAGAGTCCGAACCGAGGCTCGAACCCGAACTTTCCGCTTCGGAGACGAGCGCACTAACCGCTCCGCCAGCGCACCCTCATACAAACAGTAGCAGAAGTAAATCAATAACCGACAGGACTCTACAAATACAAGTCGTTTTGCCAGAGAGGTTGGGAATTTTAAAAAACAACAAAAAAACAACATCAAAATGTTCCATAGAAAAGTTTGAGCACATCTGCAACAAAAAAATGGAAAGATAGAGCAAGGGTGGGGTAGTAGCTGGAAGCATGAACAGAACATGTAGAAATGTATTATCGTCCTGAGATTGGGCTGATGCTGTAGAAAAAAGTTCTCGATTTCCGTTAAGTAAGACAATAAATATTACGTTGATACGCCACTGGAAGAAACTGACAATAAATACAGGAAAAGAGACAGAATCAGACACTGTTTTAGAGTCTCTCATAGAACAATACTTTTCAGAGTTGATTACACTGTAGCTAACACAATCAGTTCAGTCTTTAACTCTTTATCTCCGGCAAGTCGCTCCCAGCGGTTTGCGGTCGGAACCACTGTGCCAGTGAGCCATTTAATTACTTTACGGCAATCGCAGAAAATGGGTTTCTTTTACCAGAAGAAGTTTATTCATTAGAAGAAGTACTATCATAATAGGTCAGGTTCGCTAATTTTGATTTAATGACCAATTTAGTGACGTTTTCGTCATTTTTAGATTTAGTACCAAAAAAGAGCCCCGACGTAGTGGGTTTACCCCCCCCCCTCCCCTCAGGAGATAAAGAGTTAATATAATAAAGCCTTTCCATCAGAAGCATGTTTTTTCCTGAACCCCTGGGTTACAAATGTTAAGAATACAACGACAGGTGTGGTTACCTTCTTTCTATCCCCAATATATTTCAGGGGTAGTCAATGAGACGCTCGATAGACAAACACGACGCTTGTGAAACCATCGTGCAACTGGTTTTTATTTAATGGGCAGACTTTTTTCTTGAGCCCAAAGTTGGTTGCCTAGGAGCAGTGAAGCACTTTTTTAACCCTATCCATACGCCTGGGGTCATTTTGTACCCTCAAGGTTGTGTTTTATACATTTTAGAATCCTTCTAGTACGAAGATCTCTTGGAAGTACTAGAAGTATTCTAAAATGTGAAAAATACAACCCCGGTGGTACAAAATGACCCCAGGGCGTACAGATAGGGTTAAATGTGTTCAGTTTAAGTAGACTCCACAACATATTCTATTGCGTATTTAAAGACCACAAAACATCACTTTTTAAATAGTAAAATTTTACAAGCATTTGGAATGTTGCATAACTCAGTGCCCGCTAACAAATTGAGGGGGCTCTCGTGGCCTAGAGGTTAAGGTGTTGGCCTCTCACTCAAAAGGTCCCGGGTTCGAATCCGGGAAGCGACCGAAAAATGTTCTCTAAATTTGTCTCCTTTCATCTCATTTCCTGCTCTCTAGCAATGTTCTGTCGTCTGCTTTCGTCTCCACTTTCTGCCCTCACCCCGTCACCTCCTTTGCCCCTTCCTATGGGCTCCTGATTCTTTCTGCAGCCTTTCTACTGCTACTCCTTCACTTCTTCTTACTGCAGTCTTTCAGCCACACCCCTGATCTTCTGGTAGGAAAGATCTGCACCTAGCCTTCTCGGAAAAGGGCGAAAAATCTCGGAGGGCCCGTGTGCAAGTTGCGCACGTTAAAGAACCCTTGGTGGTCTAAAATCGATAAGAGTAGGCTTCGGCCGCCACCCGAGCAAAATTCAAAATTTCCTACCAACTGAAAATATTAGGTGTGTCCCGCGCGCTCATATGACCTATGCAGTTGCAAGCACCGTAAAACACTCTATTATAAAAAAAAAAAAGAACAAATTGAAGTTTTGTTAAAGCTACATCGAGAGAAAAAGTCTAGGGATATACAACACATAGAATGCTGTAGAGAAATCATTTCAAGAGACCTGGAAGATTAAGAACAAAATAAAATAAACGTTACTGGAGACGAAGCAACAAGGACCACACCCAATCAGTACAAATTAAATGAAGTAATGTCAACAGATGTTACTCTTTGAGAGACCTATAAAAATAACTGGAGTAATTAAAGAACTTAAATGAGACAACATGAATAAGAAAATGTGGGTCAGCGTAACAATAATAAAAATGGTTAACGAAATATTTAAAAAGAATTGAATTAAAGAAAGAAAATGACATATGGCAGAAAAAAAATGGTAGCCATACTTACATCCCCATCCACTGACGACTTTAATAAGATAGACATAATTTAAGAAATAATAATCTATCACTTTAAAAACACATTTCTTGAAAAGGATTTATTTGATGTCTATTGCAAAACTTGAATTTTAATGGTATGTGTGAACAGCAGTCAATGTGCACATAATTTCATAAGTGCTATTAGGTTACGAAATACATGCATAAAATATTACAACAAATTTTTATATAACAATTTCACAAACACAAATTACTGGTCATCCCAGTGCAGTAAGCATCGTTCATTGTTATGAGCTGGGGTTAAAATGTTGAGCTCAGAAACACAAAGCAGTAGTCACTCTCTTTTAAAAAAAAAAAGCTGCTGCAGCATTTTCTTTTCATTTTCGCAATGAAACAATGGATTGAATGACTTACTCTTCTTCATAATTCTGTAACTGCTGTGGGTACTTGGCCACTTTCTTTTACATTGAAAACCTTTCTGGCAACCCGGCTGGTGGGAGGGGGGGGGGGAGGTTGGTCGAGAGTTTTGCACCAGAAACGCGGGTCTCGAGAAAGGGAGGCTCACGTGAGCTTCGAGACACAGTCAGTCACTCATGGTCAGTCACGAGAGAAGGAGGCTCGAGAGAAGGAGGCTCGGGAGAAGAACGCTCGAGAGAAGGACGCTCGAGAGAAGGACGCTCGAGAGAAGGGCGCTCGAGAGAGCATATAGCCACAGAGGCTGCCACTAACAGTTTAGTCGTGAGGCAAGGGACAGAGTCAAGTCACAATAAGGAGAATCTACATACACCTGTTTGTGAATAAAGTTCAACCTAAAGGTACTCTAGTTCATTCAAACCTTCGTCAGAGTATTTGTGTTGACGGAGTTCGTATTAATTTTCATTAAGTCATTCGTCGGAATACATGTATTGACAGTGTTCCACCATAGTAATCTCAAAGTTGAAAAGAAGTTCCCACAAAGAATTCCACCAAACTGCATCACTTTGAGCAAAAACAAATAGAAGATGTGATTTCTATTTTAATGTTGCATCTACGACTTACCAACTGTCTTCTCTACGTCTTTTGACCTTTAGAGAAGGAGAGCTACAAGTTGTACTTCTGCAGCCTTTCTACCTCTACTCCGTGGCTCCTTCTTACTGCTGTCTATCAGCCACACCCCTGATCTTCTGGTAGGGAAGATCTACACTAGCCTTCTCGGACAAGGGCGAAAAATCTTGGAGGGCCTGTGTGCAAGTTGCGAGCGTTAAAGATCCCTTGGTGGTCTAAAATCAATAAGAGTAGGCTATGGCCACCATCCGGGCAAAATTCAAAATTTCCTACCAACTGAAAAGGTTCAATGTGTCCCGCGCGCTCATATGCTTGTGCAGTTGCGAGCGCCATAAAACACATACCAAAAAAAAAAAAAACCTTACCGGAGGAATCATCGGCTTGTTGAAGGCGTAATGGCTTTGTATCTTCTTGGAGCTACCAGCTGATGAGAGCTCGCGTCTGCTGCTCTGGGCGCTGTACTCTTGCTCCAACATCAACTCTCTCGCCTTGCTGCCTGCCCGTCTTTTCTTCTTCAGCTTTGAGTCACTCAAGGTAAACATCTCTTTGCTGCAAAATGTAGAACAAGTTCAAACGTTCTATGATATACTGTCATAGCAAAGTAGGAACTTAAAGTCACTTAACTCTATGAGCCCCATCAGATGCTGGTAGCGTCCGGCGGTGATAACCCGGTTCCCCATCGGATGCTGGGAGCATCCAGTACTAGTGACAACTGTTTCGTTTTATTTAGTGCTAGTTTTTGCTTGTTTTTCGGAACTATTCCCGAACCAAGTTTTTTAGTAATGACTAAGCCTTTGTTTCCGCTATTTAGAAGTTGGAGGCAGCTTTTGGGGTTATAATGAGACATAGCGCACCAGGTTTAGGTGACTGTAGAAAAAACTCTGGGAAACGGTGAAAAAAACTCAGGGCTTAAAGAGTTAAGGTAAACATCTCTTTACTGGAACAAGTTCAAACGTTCTATTATATGCTGCCACAGCAAAGCAGGAACTTAAAGTCTCTTTACGAAAAATCTCTTTGCTGGAAAATGCAGAACAAGTTAATAATAATAGACAGCAATTTGCGTCACGACGTGGTGGAATCAGGCTCTCGTCAATTTTTGGTCATGTAGAGTTATTGGTATCACCTTAAAGCTTGTTCCCTTGTCTTCATTTGGATGAGAAAAAAAATCCATTTATCTTGAATACAAGTCGAGATATTTGCGAATGAAGGAGGTGGGGGTCACCTGGTTTCAGAGGTAAAATCAATGAGAAAATGGCCGCCAAAGATTAGTTATTTCCTTGGCTTAAGAGTCTGTGATAACAGAAAATTTACATTTTTGCGCCTTAAATCAACATTTTTCAGTAAAATCAACAAAGAAAGTTACAAGAGAGTAACAAACATAAAAAAGAAGGAGGGAAGATAAGTTTTAGGAAGTGTTTTACGGCACTTGCAACACAATAAGGTCATATAAGTGCCAAAGACTAGAGGTGTTACAAGAGAGTAACAAACATAAAAAAGGAGGAAAGATAAAGACGATAGTTGTTTGATAGGAAAGAAGGAGCAAACCACACCAGAGCACCCGCCAACCACCCACACAGTAGGAGTAAACCATCCTTCACCAACTATTGAAACTGAGAGTGACTTTATTTTGTAAATGTTCACCTAACTAAATTTTTACAAGTTCAGAATTTTATCCCATTGTCTTTCATGCTTTTTACCTTCAGAAAATAGTAACGTAAAAAAAACAACAACCCAAGAACTAAAAACCTCCCCCCCAAAAAACATCACAATCAAACATAAGAGGTGGGTGGTTGGCGGGTGCTCTGGCGTGGTTAGCTTCTTCTTTCCTATCAAACATCTATCGTCCTTATCTCCCCTCCTTCTTTTTCGTGTTTGTTACTCTCTTGTAACACTTCTAATCTTCGGAACTTATATGACCTTATTGTGTTGCAAGTGCCGTAAAACACTTACTAGAACTTTAAAAAAAACATAAGAGACCACGGCTCACCTGTACATGAAATGATTGGACTGCATCCGTTCCCACTTGATGATAGCACCGTTGTGGTCGCCGCTGAAGATCAAAATGGGCACCTTGGAAGCTGAAGTAGAATGGCAGAGGAAAAGAATCCTTACATTATGGAAGTGTCTATGTACTCCCCGATTGGGGTCTACGTAGTCATGGTGTCTAGGTGGACCCCAAAATGTTGGATTGTGATTGGCTCGCTGAGCGAGCGGTAGTTTACATTGGTTACAACAAAGATACTACACCCTACGGTAGGCTGTACTATCTTTGCTTACAATGCAAGGCTACTGGTCATCTCGGGCTGTGTGTCGATCTAGTGTTACTATAATTTATTTATTTTAGCCCAGAGAGAGAGTATAATTTAATGAATAAACGAATCTAGATCTAGAATCTAGATCTAATCTAGATGTCGAGATCTAGATCTAGATCTAGATACGTTTATTCATTAAATACTCTCTCTTTCTCTCTCTCTCTCTATCTCTCCCTCTCTCTCTCTCTCTCTCTCTCTCTCTCTCTCTCTCTCTCTCTCTCTCTCTTGGTTAAATTTAATTAATTATAGTAACACAAGATAGACATACTACCCGAGATGATCAGTAAGTAGGCCTAGCAGCCTTGCATTGTAACCAATGTAAACTACCGCTCGCTCAGCGTGCCAATCACAATCCAACATTTTTGGGGTCCACCTAGACACCATGACTACGTAGACCCCAATCGGGGAGTACGTAGACACTTCCTTACATTATTGTAAAAACTCTGAAACACTAAAATTTACACATTGGTGTGGTTTGGTTTTTCTTAAATAGAAAGCTTTCCTTTCACTCAGTTGAGTACAGTTATTATTTAATAAATAAAAAATAAATTAATAAATAAACAAATAAAATTTAAAAATAACACTTTTTATTTGTCACGAAAGGGCACTTTGTTTTACAATGGCAAACAGACATTTACATTACATACATAAATACATAATTATGAATACATACAAACATAAATACAAGCAGAAATACACACATGAATACACAATATTACACAAATACACAACAGTTTACAACCATGCCACTGTCGGCTGCCACTGTGCAGCGCCCTGTATTTTGAGCTAGGGTTAAGCTACTCACTTAGCCACTGCCAGACATACCTCAGTAAATTTCCCTCTGTTAGTGATTAGGAAATAGACGCACTGTCAACTGCACAAAGGTAGTTTCTTCTTGAAAAAGTACCTATTATTTAAAGTGTGTATTTTAACCTTATCCATACGTCGTGTTTTACTATCGTATCCATACGACGTGGGGAACTCTGTGCCACAACTTTCAAAGTCAAAGAGGAAATTTATTCCCTATTCCGATCTGTATGCTTTGCATAGCAGTCTGTCAAAATGATTTTTTTGAGAAATACTGAAAGTTTCAAAGAGATCTTTGTACTAGAAGTATTCTAAAATTTGTAGAACACAACCCCAGGGGAACAAAAGGTACGGATCGGATTAACAAGTAAATTTCCTCTTTGGAAGGTGGGGCACAGAGTTCCCCACGTCGTATGGATACGATAGCAAAACACGACGTATGGAAAGGGTTAAAATACACACTTTAAATAGGTACTTTTTCAAGAGGATTCAATCTGTGTGCAGTTGACAATGCATCCATGTCCACGACAGAGTTCCCCACGTGGTATGGATGCGATAGTAAAATACGACGTACCGATAGGGTTAAGCGGTGGCACAGAGTTCCCCACGTCGTAGGGATGCGATAGTAAAATACGACGTACGGATAGGGTTAAAGACTCTGATGCTTACTGCAGGAAAAGAGTCAGTTACCACATCCCTTTCTTCAAAATGGGAACATTTTACACGCATCCTAGCAAGGGTACTTACTGTAACACAAACTCTCCATGGGAGATTTACACGTGAGTGTTGTGACACAGCCAGAGGAGTTGTACTTCCAAACGATGAGGTGTCGCCGGCTTGAGGACGCTGCGGGAGAAACATTGACAGATTCAGAGGGTGATACAACTGTAGATCGACTTGTGGAGAGTTTAGTGAGTGACTAGAGAGTATGACGCGGAATCCCCAAGGAAAACGTAAGAAAAGAAGACCAAAGATGACATGGAGGCGAGAGGTACAAGCGGAAATGGAAAAGGTGGGGACATCATGGAAACAGCTAGAAAAGGATGTACAGGACAGGCTTCGCTGGGGAAATGTTGTTGATGGCCTGTGCTCCACTGGGAGTTAAAAAGGGCAAGAGAGAGAAAGTGTATGAGGAGATATTATGGTCACTTTTAAGCACAAGGGGACTATCCCGAAAAATGCTGTTTTGAGAAAATCGAAGGTAAAATTTTGGCACCCTTGTTCAGTTTCTTTAAAAGGCAAGGAGAGTTTTCTCTATAACCAAACAAATATACACACCAATGAAACCAAACTTCTCCTATAGGTAGGTAGGGCAATGCACACTTTTGGTGTAGGTCAAGATTTTGCTGGAAACCTCCAAAATATGGGTTAGCCTGCTTGTCCTTAAAAGCGACCATATTTAGTTTATGTTCCCCTACTGAAAAAGCAAAAATGCATCATGTCCTTTATGGATGGAAAAACAACAGCGTAACGCGGCTTGCTAATGATGTCAGCATTTTTTTTTCTTTCTTTCAAATAACCAAACACTTCGTTGTGTGAGATTAACTCTTTATCTCAGAGGGGGGTAAACCCACTACGCCAGGGCCCTTTTTTGGTGCTAAATCTAAAAATGACAAAAACGTCATTAAATGGGTCATTAAATCGAAACTAGCAAACCTATTTCAATAGTTCATCATCTAATGAATGAACTTCCGGAAAAAGAGACCTGTTTTCAGCAATTGCTGAAAAGTAGTTTGATGTCGAAGTCATCGTAAAAGAAGGTGCCCGAGCCGCTGTCAGCGACTCACCAACACAGTGGTTCCGACCGCGAGCCCCTGGGAGTGACTCACCAACACAGTGGTTCCGACTGCGAGCCCCCGGGAGTGACTCACCAACACAGTGGTTCCGACCGCGAGCCCCCGGGAGTGACTCACCAACACAGTGGTTCCGACCGCGAGCCCCCGGGAGTGACTCACCAACACAGTGGTTCCGACCGCGAGCCCCCGGGAGTGACTCACCAACACAGTGGTTCCGACCGCGAGCCCCTGGGACTGACTCACCAACACAGTGGTTCCGACCGCGAGCCCCCGGGAGTGACTCACCAACACAGTGGTTCCGACCGCGAGCCCCCGGGAGTGACTCACCAACACAGTGGTTCCGACCGCGAGCCCCCGGGACTGACTTGTTGGAGATAAGGAGTTACAAAGGTTCTGTTTGCAGTAAAGGTATTTTACAGGTACAGAATGTCAAAGTTTGTGATTTTAAACACAAAAGCAGACAGAACCATATTCATGTTCACTTTTTTTCTGAGCAGAACGGTCACTTCAGAATGAAATGCAGATCATCATGGAAAACGTTGCAGATAGAACCCACATCAAACTGTGACTCAACTCAAAATATTCTCATAAGTTCTAAAGTTCTAAAGTTCTGGATTTTAAGTCACTATAAATCATGACTAACTCAAATTTCATCAGATAATAGTAACAGACACTTGCTCCAAGCATTAAATAAGGTATCATCACCGCTTGAAAATGGTAGCACAAAATAAGCCATATGTGAGGCATCGTCATGAAATCAGGCGCTCGTCAAAATGATGAAACTGAAGAAACTGGCATTTTTCTGTCCGTTTGACAATCTTTATTGAATTTTTGCTTTTTTGACTCAATACCTTTAAGGTCCATTTAGAAACACATTTATGTGTAAATTTTACTGAAACATGTTGATTAAAGGCACAACAAATATAAATTTGCAGTTTCCAAGGACTCTCAAGCTTTGGAGGTCGCTAAACTTTGGCGGCCATTTTCTCGCTGATTTTATTTCTGAAACCAGGCGATCCTCACCACCTTCAATCACAAATATCTTGACTTCTTCTATTCGTGATAGATTAGCATTTTTTTTTCACCGAAAGCAAGATAAATGAACGAGCTTTAAAATGATACCAATAACTCCACATGCCCAAAAATTGACGAGAGCCTGATTCCACCGCGTCATGACACATATATTTTTTACCAAATGCAATACGTACCAACGACTTGATTCAATTCTGGAAAAAACTTCAATATCTGAAGATGGTACTTTTCCTCCTCTTGTGTTGCAAAAGTGCCAATAAAGTCAGAGACCTGAAATATCATTATTGAGTTCTTCACACAGCTCAAAGCTACTCAAAACAAGGTTATGGCATTTCTCAGACAAATCAAACAAAGTTGAGATGAAAGCCTATCAGTCAGACTTTTCAACTTTCGATCAAAGGATGAAGTCGTCCATTCATATCAGAATGCATAACCTTGTCTCAAGTTCTAAGAAACACCTAGGAATTAAAAGAACTTTATTCTTAATTTCATTAACCCTATCTGTACGCCCTGGGATAACTTTGTACCCCTGGGGTTGTATTCTTCACATTTTAGAATATTTCTATTGCGAAGATCTCTTTGAAACTTTCAGTATTTCTCAAAAAATCATTTTGACAAACTGCTATTCAAAGCGTACGGATTGGATTAACAAGTAAATTTCCTCTTTGGAAAGTGGAGGCACACCACACGTCGTATGGATACGATAGTAAAACACGACGTACGGATAGGGTTAAGTGGTGGCACAGAGTTCCCCACATCATATGGATACGATGTAGTAAAACACGACGAACGGATAGGGTTAAATTCACAAATCTGTTTGATCATGTAGCCCAATAGACTAATCATTCGAGCCAAAAATTAGTTTTTACATACTATGTAACACAATTCTGGATGCAGCAAAGAAAATGGGGCCTTGTCAGGCATGTATTCAGCATCTCAACAAGCAAAAGAGCAAATGGAAGTCATACAACCCAGAGAAGTCTTTTTTTTGGGGGGTAGAGGTTTTACGGCGCTCGCAACTGCGTAAGGTCATATGAGCGCCAGAAGATTAGAGGTGTTACAGGAGAGTAACAAACATGAAAAAGAAAAAGGGGAGATAAGGACGATAGATGTTCGATAGGAAAGAAGAAGCAAACCACACCAGAGCACCTGCCAACCACCCACGAATACATTAAAAGGTACCAAAGATTCAGGAAAATGATAGAACCAACCATTATGCACATAATTTGCACTTGTCATATTTGTTCTCTTAAAGAAGCTGGCAACGTAGACTTTTTACTCAGGTCAGAAAATAAAAATGAATATAAATCAACTTTTCCCATCTGATGAAAATAAATTTGTCGAACTGAAAGTCAAGATAAGACAAGACAAGACAAGACAAGACAGACAAGACAAGACAAGACAAGACAAGAGACAAGACAAGACAAGACAGACAAGACAAGACAAGTCAAGATAAGACAAGACAAGACAAGACAAGACAAGACAGACAAGACAAGACAAGACAAGAGACAAGACAAGACAAGACAACACAAGACAAGACAAGACAAGACAAGACAAGACAAGACAAGACAAGACAAGACAAGACAAGACAAGACAAGACAAGACAAGACCAGACCAGACCAGACCAGACAAGACAAGACAAGACAAGACAAGACAAGATAAGATGATACTTTATTGTCCAAGCGTGCATTTTTTCTTGGCTTACAGAAAAGGTCAAAATACAAGCAGATATGCACAGAATAATATTTATCAAATATTACTCTCCTAAAAATTCAATACGAAGAGAAAAATAAAACCTGACAATAATACGAATGGATCAGATCAGACGCACCTTTCAACCACAAGTGGGAGTTTATCACGAGTTATTACACAGTTGTCAAAGAAAGATGAAGCTATAGCTCCTCAGATAATCAAAAGAACACTTGTGAGGCAGCATGGTGAAATCAGGCGCTCGTCAAAATAATCACAGTTAAGAAACTGGCATTTTTCTGTCGGTTTATGAATTTTTATTGATTTTTTTTATTTTATAGCTCAACACCTTTCATGCCAATTAAAGAACACATTTCTGTGTGGATTATACTGAAAACATTGATTAAACGCACAAGAAATGTAAATTTTCAGTTTAGAAGGACTTTCTAGCTAAGGAAATAACTAATCTTTGGCGGCCATTTTCTCCCTAATTTTCCCTCTAAAACCAGATGACCCCCACCTCCTTCTTTGCAAATATCACCACTTGCATTGTATTCAAGATAAAGGGATTTTTTTTTTTCCTCCAAAGCAAGACAAATGAACAAGTTTTAAGATGATACCAATAACTCTACATGCACCAAAATTGACGAGAGCCTGATTCCACCGTGTCGTGACACACTTATGATGAAGCTATAGCTCCTAATTTAACTGTCCCCGTGGTTCATGCGCCCCGCATAATTTAGCAAAATTGATCATTTTTGCATATTTCTGATAATTTTCCTTTATCATTCTTTGTTAAAATTAACAGAATAGCATAATTTCACAATTTTGGGCTCAGTTGGCATAATTTTAGACTTTTTCTTGCATAAAACGGAGGGGACAGATTTAATCCAAAGAATACTTATGACGAAGCTATAGCTCCTGATTTAATCCAAAGAACACTTACAACGAAGCTATAGTTCCTGATTTAATCCAAAGAACACTTACGACGAAGCTATAGCTCCTGATTTAATCAAAAAGAACACTAAGGATGAAGCTATAGCTCCTGATTTAATCCGAAGAACACTTACATTGTCTCCAGACTTTGGGTCAAACATGCTGGCGTAAAACGTTCCCCCGGCTGCCCAGACCGTCTTATTCCGAGGCACGTAGCATATGCCACTCACAGTCGAGAGAAACGTGTCCAGCTTGTGGATGAGCTTTCCATCGATTGACCATATCTTCAAACTCTTGTCAAAAGAACCGGTCAGAAGCCTTTTGAAAGACGGAAAAGGGCAGACATTCTTTGAAAGATATTCATATTATAATCATCATCTGATTTAATAAGCCTTACACCAGTACAATAAAAATGAAAAAGGCAACATTTATAAATACCTTGTTCATTACTCCTCACTTTCAAACATCTACGTAGCAATATAACACAAAAGTCATATGTCAGATTTTGACAATATAACACTGTGTGTATTAAGTTTAAAGACTTATTTAAGCCCTACAAGTGGTACAGATACATTTTTGTCTTCATTAGTTTTCCCACCACATAAAAGTTAATATTGACAAAGAGTCTACCTAACAAGAGGGGCCACTTCTCTCTTTGAGCCAATTAAAAAAGTGTCCTCAAAATTCGGTGGCGCCCTCTTCGCAAATGCGCACCCTTTGCGAACAGAGTTACCCTACTTGAGTTTAAAAAATCAAAGTGAAACTAGCAAGTTTTGGAATAAATTTTCGGAAGAACGCTTTTTTAAAATGGTTACGCTGACAAAAAAAATTCTTCCGGAGGAAGGGGTGATTGTTTTCTTCGTTTAATTTGACTTTAAAATGAAAGGCGAGAGGTCATTAAAATGTAAAAAACCTAAAACTCCGCACTGAACGAAGCCAAAGTGCTGATGAACAGCAGTCGATCTGCGCACGCAAGGAGGTGCTATTCCTATTCTTCTTCTGGAAAAACGAAAGAGAGCTTCAAAACAAGACTGCAGCGCCATCTGAAGCAAAGAGCGAACTTCCGGCGGACACTTTTTTGACTGAGTGGCCCATCTTGTTATGTACAATCTTTGATATTAACATGCAAACTGACTTCTTCTTGTGCCTTTACAAAATAGTTTGAGCAACAAAACCTAATTCTACTGTTGAAAGATGCATAAATGACATGGGATAATATAGTGTACAGTGAAGCCCTTAATAAAAACACAGGGGCAAGATATACGGTCGCTTTTAAGGACAAGCAGGCTAACCCATATTTCGGGGATTTCCAGAAATCTTGACCGACATCAAAAGTGGGCATTGCCCTACCTATAGGAGCAGTTTGGTTTCATTGGTGTGTATATTTGTTTGGGTATAGAGGAAACTCTCCTTGTCTTTTAAAGAAACTGAACAAGCGGCAAAAACTTTACCTTCGATGTTCTCAAAACAGAGTTTTTCGGGATAGTCCCCTTGTGCCTGAAAACGACCATATTATGAAACATATATACACGAGACAAACGGAAGAGCACAGAAAACTAATTACAACTTGTGATCGTACATGACAGAAACACATAGCAAAAATATGACCCCCCCCTTCCCCACCCCAAAGGGCAGTGCTACTGACTGAAGTGTCTTTAGGCCATTCCTAAAGGGGGGTTATTAACATGTTCTTATGCACAGTAAAATTGTAAACGAGCTGATTTATCAATGTCATGCTCATAACTGTGCCGGAACAGCATTGGTGCTTTTTCTTTCCTCATCCTTATTATCATCCTTTTTTCCTCTTCTTCTTTTGTATGTTTGTCACACTCTCGAGACCCGCTATTTCCGGGGTGCCTTGATAGTCGAAGCAGACTTTGTGCTGTTGAAGCTAGAGAGGTGAGCAGAGTAAGTCTGCTTCACCATTTGGACTTCTCTGTTGACATCCACCCCTTGACGTTTATATGACCTTATGCAGTTGCGAGCACGTAAAACCTTACTAAAACTAAACTAAAAAATATGCGTAATATCTTACCATGAGTTATTTTCATTGTCTTTAGCAAGCACAAGGCAAGCGATGCCAGCATCGTGAACAATATTGCTGTGAAGGAAAGGAATACAAATGTATATATAGAAAATTTTGCAGAAAAAAAAGAGTGCAAACAATGCTACCCCATAACCAAAGAGGGAGGGAGGGAGGGAGGGAGAGGGAGAGAGGGAGAGAGAGAGAGAGAGAGAGAAAGAGAGAGAGAGAGAGAGATAAAGAGAGAGAGAGAGAGAGAGAGAGAGAGAGAGAGAGAGAGAGAGAGAGAGAGCGAGCAATGTAACAGATTACAAAGTTCATACACCGATCCCTTTCCCTTTAATTTCTCTTAGGTCAAAAGTGTTGTAAAAAGTTCAATAAGCTATAATTTATCATGTATAATTTATCATGTATAATTTATCATGTATAATTTATCGTGTATAATTTATCGTGTATAATTTATCATGTATAATTTATCATGTATAATTTATCATGTATAATTTATCATGTACGGATACATTTTGAGATGTCAGACACAATCATGACAAAATGCTCTGAAGTTACAGAGTGTGAAAAGGGCACCTCTACTTTTAGAATTTCAGAATCAAGAAACATTTTTCTGGGTTGTGACATAAATACAAGGATGATAATAATAGCATAATAATAATAATAATAATTATAATAATTATAAAAATAATAATGATGATGACCACATTAATAATAATAATAATAATAATAACAATAATAATGATGATGACGACAATAATAATAAAATTAATAATAATAATAATAATGACAACAATAATAATAATAATAATAATAATAATAATAATAATAATATAATAAAAATAATCATAATCATAATAATAACAAAAAAAAGCATTTGTATAACACGTCTCCCCACTCAACAGCAGACTATAAGCATGTTACAATTGATCTATATTATTAGCCCCAACAAATATAAGGAGAAAACTCAGAAACATTCTCAGCTTCCCATGAAGCATACAGTGCAAGCAGCTGATTAACCCTATTGTATTCTCCACATTTTAGAATACTTCTAGTACGAAGATCTCTTTGGAACTTTCAGTATTTCTCAAAAAATCATTGTGACAGACTGCTGTGCAAAGCCTACAGATCGGATTACCGAGTAAATTTCCTCTTTCGAAAGAGGTGGCACAGAGTTCCCCACGTCGTATGGATACGATAGTAAAACATGACGTACGGATAGGGTTAAGTGGTGGCACAGAGTTCCCCACGTCGTATGGATACGATAGTAAAACACGACGTACGGATAGGGTTAAGTGGTGGCACAGAGTTCTCCACGTCGTATGGATACAATAGTAAAACACGACATACGGATAGGGTTAAGTGGTGGCACAGAGTTCCCCACGTCATATGGATACGATAGTAAAACACGACATACGGATAGGGTTACGCAACGTTACGTACTTGAAGACAGGAGTGAGACTGTAGTCACCGGTGTAGGAAGAATCGTAGATCACCAGACGCTGATCATAGCTGGAACCATTAGAACATTTGAAATGACCTTATGCAGTTGTGAACGCCATAAAACCCCATACTAAACAAAACAAAAAACATTTGAAGTGACAAATTATGCAATAAAGAATTTTTGTGAGAGAACAATCAATTGCTTCAAAGATGCCTGGCTTTTTTTTATATTCATTCCCAGCTAATCCTTTCTATAAATATTTGATTTTTTTTTTTCAAGAAACTACAAAAATATGAAAAAACAAATGCCACAAAAAATTGTCCTCAAAGAATAAAAGATGCCAGGCTTATATTCATGTGCAATAAATTCTTTCTTTCAACAAATCTGAATTTATAAATGAACTAAAATATATCAAATAACAAACAATGCAATACAATTTTTTTCTCAAAGTACAATCAATAATGACAAAGATGTCCGGCTCATATTATTTATTGCAGTAAATCCTTTCTTTGAACAAATTAAAATTTTGTAAAGAACTAAAATATCTTGGAAGTGAGCTTACCCTGCAGAAAATATCCTGGACTCATGACAAATAATGCTCCGAACTATATCGGTATGTTGTTGAGCAAAATGGAGCAGCTTGTTGTTAACATAATGGCCACACTCCTTATCTGAAAGAAAAGACAGAAGTAGAAATGTTTTTTTACATTCCGTAAAGTAAAATGTGAATAAAGTAAGGTAAATAGTCGGGTACTTAAAGTACACAAAAAGAGCTTCACTCAACAGATACAAATGGAAAAAGACAACAGTCATTTTTTAAATTGTTGCTTGTGGTTGTTATACTTACTTAGACACCAAAGGTGTTTTATCTTTTTAAGCTGCTCACACTTCTTCAGAAAATTCTGGATTGGGAAAGTTTGTCCAGTTTATTTTCTGGACACAATAGTTTCATAAATATCGGGCAGCTGAAAGGGAGAATTTTCTTAACAGAGAAAAAAACCATAGTAAAAACGGATGTCTTGAAAAATAACTGAATTCTGCAGTATGCGGCACAAGTTTTACCACGGCACCAGTTTTACCACGGCACAAGTTTTACCACGGCACCAGTTTTACCACGGCACAAGTTTTACCACGGCACAAGTTTTACCACGGCACAAGTTTTACCACTCTTACCACAGTTGAGGCAACCATCATGACCATAAAATAGATGAAGGGATGCCCATAGCTAAACATTACAAGTGCAGAAACCGGCAAAAGCCAACATTTTGAACGATTATCTTAACAAAAAACCCTTATAAAGTGGTAAAACCATAACTCAAAGCAGTTCTTACACATATTTGTCAGTAGGGTCATCATTATAATTCCTTGAACTCTTTAACTATGACTGGTAGGTACCACCATCCAAGACGAAGTTATTATTGTGTTATGGTATGGGCTGTATATAAAAAAGTACGAGCTAACAAGCCTTTAGTTTGACCCGGAAGTCAAAGATAAATGAATTCTACGTCTGGGTAATGCTTTATTGATCAGTTTGACACGAAACAAGCGGTTTTAAAAACGTATTATGTCGGGTCGCATTTCCACAAACCCGAGAGAATTACACGGAAAAGTGATTTTAAATCGCATGGTTAAAGAGTGAAATCTAAATGTTGGAAAAAAAAATCCCCAAGCAAAGACTGACCTTCATCGAGGGTGTACACTTTGACACCTCCACTGACCCCACACACCAGCTGGTGGCGCCGGGGATTTATTGCCATGCAGTACACTGGGACCGTCATCTACAGTACAACAGTACAAACAAAAAAACCTGATTACAATTACTTTTCTGACACTATGAGGACAAACATAAAGGGAATAGAAACAAAGTTCTGAAAATAGTCAACAGTAGAGGCTGGCAGAGAAAGTTTTAAGCTCCGCAGAGAACACTTTGCCACTTCATCTCGCCGATCGGCGATGTTTACCACCCAGTTTCTTTGGATTTTCCCCAAAATATGACGGCAAAGTGTCAACGTTCGAAAGGCGTCAACATCTGCCAGAAAAATGCTGACATCTCAGAGACTTCTTCTTTATTTACATCTGCAGTAACTATGACCAATGTCTATTTGCCATCTGCTGTAACTATGACCAATGTCAATTTGCCATCTGCTGTAGCTATGACCAATGTCTATTTGCCATCTGCTGTAACTATGACCAATGTCTATTTGCCATCTGTTGTAACTATGACCAATGTCTATTTGCCATCTGCTGTAACTATGACCAATGTCAATTTGCCATCTGCTGTAACTATGACCAATGTCTATTTGCCATCTGCGGGTAACTATGACCAATGTCAATTTGCCATCTGCAGGAAACTATGACCAATGTCAATTTGCCATCTGCGGGTAACTATGACCAATGTCAATTTGCCATCTGCAGTAACTATGACCAATGTCCTGTAGTGTAGCAGTTAGGGGGTTTGCCATCTATAACCAATGTCCTGTATGTAGCAGTTAGGTGGTTTGCCATCTATAACCAATGTCCTGTATGTAGCAGTTAGGTGGTTTGCCATCTATAACCAATGTCCTGTATGTAGCAGTTAGGTGGTTTGCCATCTATAACCAATGTCCTGTAGTGTAGCAGTTAGGTGGTTTGCCATCAGATGTAACTATGACCAATGTCCTGTAGTGTAGCAGTTAGGTGGTTTGCCATCAATAACCAATGTCCTGTATGTAGCAGTTAGGTGGTTTGTCCTATGACCAATGTCTGTAGTGTATCAGTTAGGTGGTTTGCCATCTATAACCAATGTCCTGCATGTAGCAGTTAGGTGGTTTGCCCTATGACCAATGTCCTGTAGTGTAGCAGTTAGGTGGTTTGTCCTATGACCAATGTCTGTAGTGTATCAGTTAGGTGGTTTGCCATCACATACAGGAGAACAGAGTGCGATTCCTGAGTGCGGGAAAATCTTTATTCTGTATCTCTGTCTTTTTAACATTGTTATATGTTATTATTTAAACCTCAGTACAAAAATTCCAGATCACTTTTTTGAATGCATGCCTCTTTTTCTGAAATACTGCTGTATTGGCTGGGACTGGGGTTAGGAAGTGCACAAAATTGGCTGGGGCTGGAAGGGTTAACATCAAGAAACAATGCTATACAAGAAATTTGTCCAATCATTTTTCTTTTACTGTAAGGAGGATTAATTAAAATAAGGGGGCAGTGAAAAGGTGCTGGTTTCTTTGGTGGAATTTCTAGAAGTGAAAAATGTAGAAACGAAGCTGTAAACAAACATGTGACGTTGACCCGTCGACGAGAGCTTTTACGTACGTTGATGGTATCCACCACTCCTCCTCCTGTGCCCCAGGCCACAATCTGCGCGTCATTAGCGGCCGACAGCATCACTTTGGCATCAGCCCTGCATAAAAATATTACAGGTAGAAATTCATCCACATTTGTCGGGAAACTTACAAAACAAGACACGGATGCTGACTATATCTCTCACGACGTGGTGGAATCAGGCGCTCATCAATTTTTGGACATACAGAGTTATTGGTAACACTGTAAAGCTTGTTCATTTGTCTGTCTTTTGATGAAAAAATTCCTGTCTATCTTGAAAAGAAGTCGAGATATTTTGGATTGAAGGACGTAAGGGTCGCTTGGTTTCAGAGGCAAAATTAATGAGGAAATGGCCGCCAAAGTTTAGTGATTTTCTAAGCTTGTGAGCCTTTATAACTGTAAATTTACAATTTGCATACCTTTAATCAACTCTTTTCAATAAAATCCACACAGCAATGTGTTTTTAAATGGACATACAGGGTCTTGGGCCAAAAATTCAAAATTCCATAAAAATTGCCAAATTATAGATTGAAAAAACGCAAGATTCTTCAATTTCATTATTTTGACGAGCGTCTGATTTTACCACGATTCCTCACATTTTATTTAAAAACATTATATATATGCGCATTTAAGACAACATGGATTGACAATGGCAATTAAAAGCCCAAGCATTGCAGGGTAAAAATCGAAGACTACCAAAAAGCATGCAAATAGAAAAAAATAGACCACTTCATATGACAAAACACTGGTTACAAACGAAAATGCAACATCGTTGTCAATTAATCCAGGAATGAGTTACAGTGTGATATATAAACAAAAGACCCCCCCCCCCCCTTCAAATTCTTCATTTACAGCCATCTAGCACTACCGAAACAAGTTTAATTTCATTGGTTGAGAGTAGCAACAATGAGTAAACTTATTATAAAATAAAATATCACACAACATTAAGATGACTCTCAGTAGTTTCCAGTCACCTGAGTGAAATCATAAGAACATTTTATGCAATTCTTAAAAAAACAAAACAAATGAAAGTTTAATGAATATGAAGCAAGACCAATCATAATTTAAACAAAATAATAGCAACTTATAAATTGA
The DNA here is from genome assembly GCF_000002075.1 of Aplysia californica. NCBI lineage: Eukaryota > Metazoa > Mollusca > Gastropoda > Aplysiida > Aplysiidae > Aplysia > Aplysia californica. The sequence continues at coordinate 262,421 of NW_004797883.1, read as the reverse complement.
ACTCAGGACAGGAACAAGCGAAGAAAAATTAATGTTATTTAAATAAATAACATTAAAACCCAATCGCATTCTGAATAAATTCTAAAATAAAGTAATATCTCACCAGAAGAGGAAATCTGTGACCCATCCTTTATGTTCATAGAAAGTTTGAACAAGCCTGCCTGTCTCTGCTTCCCAGGACTTGACAACGCCATCTGTCAGAGAGAGAGAAATCAAACAATCAGAAAGGCATATCTAAAAAAGAAACATAAGTTTAGTTTTAGTAGAGGTTTTACGGCGCTCGCAACTGCATAAAAGGTCATGAGCGCCAAGGGGTGGTTGTCAACAGAGAAGCCCTTACAGGGAATCAGACTTACTCTGCTCACCTCTCTCTAGCTTTAACAGCACAAAGTCTGCTTCAACTATCAAGGCATCCCGGAAATAGTGGGTCACAAGAGTGTGACAAACATACAAAAGAAGTAGAGAGGAAACAATGACGATAGTAAGGATTAGGAAAGAAAAAGCAGCAGTTCCCTGTTGCAGGTCAGGGAGGGGGGGGGGGGGAGGGGGGAGGGAAAGAAATTTATTATAAGTCAGTGTGTACCTGCAACAAAACTTCAATATACCTCCTTTGCATATATTATATGGCCGTCGTTATTCGGACTCGAGTCCGAATAACATTTTTTTATATTCAGACTCGAGTCCGAATAAAAAAAATTCTTATTCGCACTCGAGTCCGAATATGAAAAAATGTTATTTGGACTCGGGTCCGGAAAAAAGGAAGTGTCTTCGTTCTATAGATCTAAAGTTCAGGGCTTCCCATTTTCCGCCATTTTTTAGTTTCCCCCACACCTTTTCTGCCGATCCGATGCCCGCCGCCTCATTGATACGCCCCCCCCCCCCCACCCCCCATGTTTTCCACTTTCTTTGTTGTAGAAAAAGGTAAAATTGAAGATTAGCAGACCACCTGGCACCTGCATACTATGAGCTGTGTAAAAAAAAAAGACCGATTCGTTCAAATACACAAGCCTGTGTCATCTCGATCGTTCACCAAGAAAAAGTTGTGTTGCTGTGTAGAGCTGAGCATACGGCAACTTTTGATTCCATAGACCAGCGCACAATTTATTGCTTAGATCTCCGTCAAGACTAGCTTATTATTGTAATAATGATCAGTTGCCGGGGGAAAAAAGACTGACGCGTATGCGACGTTCAACGCCCGGACCGATAGTGCCTTCCCCCCCCCCACCCCCCTCCCCGACACGCACACAGCCACACGTGTGCAGGCCGCCCATCCGACCCCAACACATGCTAAGGAGCCATCTCTAATTGCTTCTGATGATCTATTGACAAATAAACATTTATTAAAAGCGCTATATATAACTTTTCAGGCCGGCCTCAAATTCATCATAAGATAAAAACTCGGCTCCTGCTCAAAACGCCATTTTGCCCGAAGAGATCCCCGTCTCTACCCAGCCTGAGGCGAGTCACGACTGAGGCAGGACAGGAAGCCGGAGTCACGAGTCACAGGAAGTCGGAAGTCGAAAGTGATGTCATGCTGGACAAGAATCAGAGTCCGAATAACATTTTTTCATATTCGGACTCGAGTCTGAATAGTCACTTCGATATTATATTACATCTTCACCTACTCATGTTTTCCAAAAAGTTACAATAATGTGAGGTTACTTCTCCATCCCTGCTCAGTTTCTGACGTGCTCTTTCTCTACATATATTTAGATCTAGATATCCAGATCTAGATATCTAGATCTAGATCTCTAGAGATCTAATCTAGATTCTAGATCTAGATCTAGAATCTAGCTAGTCCTGCAGGGTAGGATTACCTTCAAATCCTAAAATGATTTCTCTTCTGACGGGATTATATCCTACTGCGGTTATAGAACGAGTGTGTGTATCCCGCACAGCATATTGTTTTTCCATAGCCATTTTGGACTATTGAGATGGGTAAAACGATATTCTTATAATTCCATCACAATACTTAATACACATATATTCCATTTGAGTTGACCATCAGTCATATATTTTCCGCCATTATTGTATTTCATAGCAACACTCTTACAAAAATACTACTTCCGGAAACCTGCGAGTTCACAGTTCAGAGTTCACTGTTCAGTTCACAGTTCAGAGTTCAGGGGTTTACGGTAAACGCGAGACCAAAACAGCAAGAGAGTAAAAAATAAAAAGGCCGTACACCATAAAGACAGATTTAATGCCTAATTGACATGGGATTTGGGAAAAAAAACAATCTAATAGACCAATAAAAGCCCAAGAAACCTCTAAGCTCTTATAACAGTTCGCAGCAAGTCTTCTCTCTCCGTTTCTCCACTCCTCTCCGCCTAACATGATGAATGTGTTGCCCGCTCGTTCTGCTGGGTGGGGAAGGTTGAATGAGGAAGTTGTTGTTGTCCCACGAAGGCCTGAATCTGAAGCAGGAAAACCCCATTTATAGCCAAGAGCCTTGCCTACTTGAACAATGGCTGCCCTTCTTATCTAGTTACGCCTGACAGGAAACCATGTTTGGTCTATTTACAGAAGCGATCATGTTTACTCTCCGGGCTGTCTTTTGCTAAGTTGTGGTCAGCTGTGTTTGATGTTATGTGCCCCTTCCCCCTTTTTTTTTATATTTACGAACTTTTGACTTCGGAAATTCTCGATCGATCTAATACGCACCAGGAAGTGTTTCGCTCTGTTATCTATTTTGGCTATCAGGTGCAATGCGGTTTTCTAGTTTAGGAAAAGAATAAGATAAAGAGAAAAGCTTATGGCAAGTTATGGTGGTGACTTGATCTTCCACACAAGCAAACGAGGCATGATTGAGTGTGACTATGGAAGGTAAGGCAATTAAAAAAGTGTAAAGATATTAGATATTAAGATCTTATTAATGTCAAGTTTGGTAATGAGTAGATTCAAATCCAGTCTTTCTCGAGTAGAACCAGATCTAGAGACTAGAGATCTAGATCGAGATCGAGATCTAGATCTTGATCTATACTGAACGCAAATGGATTTCTAGTGTAGAAAAGGTTATTTTTATTGAAATTGTTTAACAGCTGGATGATTTTTTAGGTTCTTTTCCGTTCGAAAATGTGATTTTCATTGAGCAGGGACGAACATCTTCGACTGGTATTTTTTATCGGCTCATTTAATGTCACAAGTCACAGTACTTAGACACAGGGACGCACAACACGCCTAGTCCATTTGGCACAGTTCAATATCTTGTATGCCCTCCTTGGCCTTGGGCTTCAACAACAGCTCGACACGTTCTGGGCATAGAGAGTGCGTCAGTCTGTTGGCGGTAGCCGGCTGGATGTTGCCCCACGGCGCCCATGCCTGTTGAATGTTCTGCTCCAGTTGTGCTGCGGCGCAGTGGCTTGCCTTGACTGAATGTTGTTAAGTTGTCGCTAGAGATGGTCCCATAAGTGTTTGATTAGGTTAAGGTCAGGGCTGAGTGCTGGCCATGGGAGCACTCTAATGTTGTTCTGCTGCAGGAATGCCACAGTTGCCTGTGCAGTGTGCGGGCGCGCGTTGTGGTGCTGGAACACCAAGTGGAGGTGTCGCTGGATGTAGGGGAGGACCGCCGGCCTAAGCACCGTGTTGATGGAACGTTGGTCGTTGATTCCATTGTCACGCCTGCGTCCGAGGTTTTGGAAGACGACAGGGCTGACCTCGTGATGCGGTCCAATGGCGGCCCTGGTGATGACCCTAGGGCCACTCCAGGCGTTGGCTTCCATCATGTTGAGGTCTGCGTAGCGTTCACCATTCCTCTTCCAGATTCTGACTCTTCCATCCACTTTGCTGATGCAGAATCGACTCTCGTCAGAGAAGAGAATGTTTCTCCATTGCCTTGATGTCCAACCTTTGTTGTCTATGGCGGGAAGTAAGTCCTCAGGTCTGAAGTCATCGCCCCACGGTCTGGCCAGATATCGGTCTAGAATATATATATATATCTAGAATATTTAAAACATATTCAATGAATTGAAAATATTTCAAATATGAGGGCTGTCCCACGGAAAACCGGAATTTGGCTGTAATTTGAAAAGTATTCAATATTTTCACATTCTGTAAACGCACATGTGTAAAACAATCATTTAGGAATTTCCCGATTGAGCACCATGAGCATCACACGAACCAAACGAACACAGCAGTTCTCCAAAGTTGGCTACTCCCTTGGAAAATTGGTCAAGGGTAGAAGTGAGGTCTGTCATTCGGCTTCTGACGGCAAAAGGTCTCAAACCTATAGAAATACAAACTGAAATAAAGTCAGTTTACGGGGAGAAAGTAATGGCAAAGTCACAGGTATATGAGTGGTATAGTAAGTTCAAAGCTGGGAATACGGATGTCAATGACAAAAGTTCACCCCGAACCTTGTTTTTCTGCCAAGACTGAGGACAACAAGAGTCGCTTTAACGAACTCATTCAAACAGACAGACACCTAAAACTTCGCGAAATTTCTGAGTCGCTAAACATTTCAAAGTCGACTGTCCATAGGATAGTGTTTGATGAGCTGCACTATTGAAAAGTGTCTGCTCGATGGGTCCCAAAATAGCTGACAGCTGACCACAAGACGCAACGTGTTGAAGTGTCTGAGACTTTGTTGAATCGTTGTCGCCAAGCTGTCACGGGAGTCATGAACATATCTAGAGACCTCCAACAATACGATGAAACATTCCTGAGAAGCATTATTACAGGTGATGAGATTTGGATACACCACATGACCCCTGAGATGAAGAGGGATTCAATGGTTTGGAAGTACATGTCTTCACCTCCCCGAAAAAGTTTAAAGTTCAGCCATCGGTGAAGAAACTCATGGCCACTGTTTTCTGGGATGCGAAGGTGTTCTGCTTCTTGACATTCTGGAACCAGGACAAACTGTTAATGCTTACATATGCTGGTTGTGCGCCGAAAAAGACCAGGACGGTTGTCCAGCGGAGTAATTTTGCAGCATGACAACACAACGCCACACCCCGCAAACACTACGAATGACTGGATCCAAAGGTTCGGCTGGGTAGTTCCGCCACACCCCCCACACAGTCCTGACTTGGCTCTGTCAGATTATCATCCTTTTGGACCAATGAAACGCCATATTTCTGGACAGCGATTCACCGACAACAAAGACCTCATGGAAGCCGTGAAAGATTGGTTGAAATATCTTGACAAAAAATTCTTCAGGGAGGGTATCTTCTCCCTGATCCAGTGATGGGAAAAATGCGTCCAACAAGATGGTGATTACATTGAGAAATATAGCACATGTTGATGTATGATGTGTTACATTTTTATTTTAATAGGACAACGAATGTTTCTTTCATGGACCTTTTCCAGTTTTCCGTGGGACAGCCCTCTTACATCTAGAATATAATTTCAAACAAAATTAGAATAGAACTGCTGTGACAACTGTGTCTTAAAAAAAATTCATGAGTATGACAAGTCACACTTTTACTGTTACAGCCTTTGTACTGTTCAAAGATGTAAGAACTGAATAAATTAACCCTAGCCGTACGCCCTAGGGTCATTTTGTACCACCAGGGTTGTATTCTTCACGTTTTAGAATATTTCTAGTACGAAGATCTCTTTGATACTTTCAGTATTTCTCAAAAAATCATTTTGACAGACTACTATGCAAAGCATACAGATCAGATTAACAAGTAAATTTCCTCTTTGAAAAGTGATAGCACAGAGTTCCCCACGTCGTATGGATACGATAGTAAAACATGACGTACGGATAGGGTTAAGAAGTGGAGGTTGCTAAATGTCTTGATGCTTTATCCACTTGCTTGATTGTGGTAATTAATGAAACAGTAATTTATAACCTGGGCTTACAAATGAAGAATAATATGCTTTTACCATAGAAGATGACTGGATGGATAACAACAACAACCTCAGAAGATGAGAAATGCAGTTGAACAATACTGGAGTTTGGAGAAGATATATCGGAGAAGATGGTCCTAAATGTGTAATGGAAATTTATAATCCAGAAAAACTTATGATTTAATCTGCTTCATGGAAGGAGGGATACACACCAATTCGAGAAGTCCACACAGCCTTATCAATAATGTGGTTAGGCCATACTCTATGGTGGAGAAATTGAAATTCAAGACAAATGTTCACAATTCAAAGACTTCCAAAGCCCAGTGGTGGTGGGTAGATTAAAATGTGGATGGGGCTCCGAAATAAGAGCAGGGTGAGTTCAAAAGTAAGATTTCCTTTGTTTAGAGGAAACTCTAGATATATAACTTTTGTGAGTGTGTATGATTATGTGTATGTGTGTCACGTGTCCACACTCCTACGCGCAGTACATACACACGCACAATACAACAGTAGTAACTGGATAAGGCCAGGTAGTCGCAGAAAGCAAGACATTCCTAACAAGGGCTTAATGAGTGGCGTGGGTGGCCGAGTGGTTAAGCTACCGGACTCGTAATTTCGTGAGATTGTGGGTTCGGTGGGGGTTCATGCCGCGGGTCCGATGTTGTGTCCTTGGGAAAGGGACTTTACACGAATTTTCCTCACTTCACCCAGGTGGGAATGGGTACCCGGCAATAGACAGCGAAAGATCTTAATAATAATAATAGATAGCATTTGTATAGTGCATATCCCCGCTCAACAGCAGGCTCTATGCGCTTTACACTATATTATTACCCCAGCACACCATAGAACACTCCGAAACATTCTCAGCTTTCCGGGAAGCATACAGTGCAAGCAGCTGAATAAGCACTCAAGCACTAACAAACTGACAAGAGCCTAACCACTAGGCCACCGACGCCACATCTTGTCAGTATGTTTGTGTTTTAGTTTAGCGCCTATAAGTGGCTGCTTGCACTGTATACTTTCTAGGAAGTTGAGGTTGTTTCAGAATGCTATCGGGTCTGCTGGGGTAATAGTATTGATTGTGAAGCGCATAGAACTTGATGTTGAGCAGAGGTTTGCGCTATACAAATGCTATCTATTATTATTATGAGCCAGTGTTTCGGTTACTGGGTCTCTGGGGAAAGTGTGTCATCATATATATACATGTACTTTCCCCGGTTGTCAGGGCTTGTAAAGGAAGAGCCCTCTCTAACAACAGTTTTTGCGAGGTCTCCTTTTTCTTTTCCCATTTTACAAGCTAGAGTTTCATTCAGAAAGGACTGTGGGAACTGGCTCATCCTCTGCCAAGCCCTAAAGACATTTGTGAAGTGTGCTGACAAAATGAGTATCTTCTCATATCTGAGCTCCGTGGAAATAGATATCACGCTTATAGGTGAAGTTTTTACAATTTCTTAGTATGTAATAATATAAAGTATGTTGTACATTAAAAATATAGCATCAATAGAAAATCTACAAATTTGACCCGCATGTTGATTTTTGACCAATATCTCCTTTTGTGGATGGCGAAAAGTAACTCATTTTGTCAGCTCTCCTCACATTTGATTGGCTGTTAGGTTACTATTGTTGTAAGTGGTGACAAAAGTGATTGGATAAACGATCAAGCAACATGTGTTCACTGCATGCAACTAGAGGCAGAAGATTCTAAAGCAGTGTGAATGGTTTCATCTGATTATTTTGTTCATTAAGAAACATTCATTTACATAGGGAAAGAGTTGTGATGGGAGTCATCATCATCCGGTGCCTTGCCGACTGGTGTGGGCGATCATGGACCTCCACTTCCATCTGTCTTTCGATGCAGCAATGGTGATGGGAGTGGGTGGGGCTTAAAAAAATAATATAACCCTTCTTTACTCCCATCCTCTGCCAAAGCCCCTCACTTGCTTTTATGCTGTCTTGCTTAACCTAAAGTTTCATTGATATTGATATTAGCCAGAATTACTTTTTTCATAACAGATCGTGCTGAGCAGACCAGAGAAATACTGTTGGAGGCTGTAAGACAAACAGATGAAAAGGCTCTGGAATGTCTCTTTACTGTCTTCAACAACGAGGATGCTCGCTGTATAAAATCCATCCTAGAGCAGCAACCCTCAATTCTGACTCAAGTGTGTCGTCTTGGATTTGTCAGGATTGTTGAGTTGATTGTACATTCACAGTTTCTTGACTTGACCAGATATGGAGTAAGTTTGTTAATATGCTGCTGATAAACCAATATATATATATGTGAGGCAGCGCGGTGGAATCAGGCTCTCGTCAAAATAATCAAAGTGAAGAAACTTGTATTTTTCCGCAGGTTTGTGAATTTTTATCAGTTTTTTATTTTTTTGCTCAACACTTTTCATGCCCTTTAAAGAATTCATTTCTGTGTGAATTTTCTTGAAAAACGTTGAGTAAAGGCACAAGGAATGTAAATTTTCAGTTACCACGGACTCTTAAGCTAAGGAAATAACTAATTTTTGGCGGCCATTTTCTCACTTATTTTACCTCTGAAAACAGGTGACCCCCACCTCCTTCATTCGCAAATATCTCGACTTGTATTCAAGGTAAATGGATATTTTTTTCATCCAAATAAAGACAAATGAACAAGCTTTAAGATGATACCAATAACTCTACATGCCCCAAAATTGACGAGAGCCTGATTCCACCACGCTGCCTCACATATAAGTTTTTGTGTCAGCTTTTGTGTAAAAGGATTATAGTGGAGCAGTAGGGCCCAAATTATATTTGATCACTTTTGAGTGCTTAGAATAAGTTGCAGTCTGACTAGAAATAGTTGTATACATTCAGTAAGTCAAAGATTAGAGCTTTCATAAGTAACTTATCGGGATTTTAAGTGAACCAGGATTGTAAGTGGTGGGATCTTAGGCAGAGACTACTGTATACATACATAAGTTACCACATTCTAGTTGGTGTCTTTTGTAAGGCTTGGTTATGGATGCAGAAACCAGCAAAGCACTCCAAGGGTACGTGAATTAAAAGAAAAAATGATGGCGGGACCTACTAGAAAAAGCTAGTTAGTATTTCAATATATATCTTTACTTTTTAAAGTGTTTGGTAAGATTGAACTTTGGTGGACTCAACACAGAACAAAGCCGGAACTACTTTTGAGCCAAGCTGTGCAATGGTCCGCTCTTTTGTTACTGTTTTGCATGTATGCGTGTTTTTTAAAATTAATATTGTTTCCATGCCCCCCTGAAGCCCCCCACTGTTGTTATGGCTAGTGCACATTAATAACACATGATGTAAACACAGTGGGTCACCACAGTTCAATCCAGCCCAGCCAAGTGTTTTCATATATATGAGAGATAGACAGAACTGAAATGTTTTTCTATCTGTATAGAATTAATGTTTTAATGAATGTTTCTAGTTACTCATGTTTCTGTTGCACTGGGGTTGTTTGCCATTATTGTATATAATAAAGCAAAAGTAAGAACTCCGTCGTTTCTAAATGAAGAAGGGTAATTTAATGATGAAAATAATATGAGGTCTGCCCTCTCTGGCTTCACTGACAAGACTAAATAAATCATAATGAGCATGAGTACATGTGATTGAAACAGGAAGGAGGAGTGAGTAAAGATCACTAAGATCAGACAATCTTTGTTGTGAGGGTAGATAAATAAAAGTACAATTACAGGGACATAATTCAACATGTTAATATAGGGACCAACAATCCAGGATTTATTGTTTCCCTTCTGTATATTGATAAAGCAATCTAATAGTCTAACAGTTTCAACTTTAGTTTGACTGTTCGTGAATTTTTATTGCATTGTATATTTTTAGTGAACACATTTTCAACTTCACTGCGAGACTGTTTTTCTGGTATAAAATTTTACACATATGCATTTATATTATATGTATAATACTTTGTTTTACGTACACATTTGTGTCGATTCATTTTTAAGATGTGATGTCTTTTTCATTGTAATGCGCATTGAGCATCTTTTAGGAAATGGAAATGCGCAGTATAAATGCTATTTATTATTGTTATTATTTTATATTCCTTTCTTTTTGAAAACATTTTTAGAGAGAAAGCCTCCAGGCGTGCTGTTTTTTGGGGCATGTGGACTTGACGAGACTTCTGCTAGAGCATGGAGTCCAGCCGGGCCAAAATGTGTGGGAGGAAGACTCCGAATTTTATGTGGCGAACTTGAACGGTCATGTAGAAATTGTGGATATGCTGTATGAAAAGTTCCCTGGTAAGAAGTTCAGATGTTGGTAAAAAGATTCTGTACGTTGAAACATTTTGGATGATTATTGCTTCTCTACTTCTTCCTCTTGAGATTTTTTTTTTTTTCCTACTCTGATTTATTTGATAAATTTAAAGGACATAAAGGTACAGATCTGGTTTGTTGAGAATGTATCAATGAAAGAGTGATATATAAAAATAACTGTCGGACAAAGACAATAGACTTTATGATGTCATCTTAGGTGCTTTAGTCAGGGATGCCACTTTTCCACTTTTTTCTGGTATTTCCGGTATTTTGATCCTGATCCGCTATTCCGTTATTGAGACCAAGATAGAATGTGTACACCCATTGCTTATGTTTATTTGTCATTTCTCTCTATGTAGCCTACACCCTTTGGGTTTCAAATTGATATTCATATGTTCGCGAGACCCTGGCGCATGATGGATTTTCAGCTATTTTCAAAAAAGTTGAGTGGCATCCCTGTTTAATGAATGGTGGGAAATATTAAAAACTCCCGAACTGCGTTATATTTCTAAAATATATTTATTACTTAGAGTGTGATATTTCTTCTTCTCCTTCTCTCATTGCTCTATGACTTTGGTGTTTATTGTATAAGAGAAGGAAGTGTCTATGTACTCCCCGATTGGGGTCTACATAGTCATGGTGTATAGGTGGACCCCAAAATGTTGGATTGTGATTGGCTCGCTGAGCGAGCGGTAGTTTACATTGGTTACAACAAAGATACTACACCCTACGGTAGGCTGTACTATCTTTGGTTACAATGCAAGGCTACTGGTCATCTCGGGCTGTGTGTCGATCTAGTGTTACTATAATTTATTTATTTTAGCCCAGAGAGAGAGTATAATTTAATGAATAAACGTATCTAGATCTAGAATCTAGATCTAATCTAGATGTCTAGATCTAGATCTAAAATCTAAATCTAGACCGAACTGCACACTCTTGGCTGGTTGCACAACAAAATCTAGATCTAGATCTAGATACGTTTATTCATTAAATACTTTCTCTTGGCTAAAATAAATTAATTATAGTAACACAAGATAGACATACTACCCGAGATGATCAGTAAGTAGGCTTAGCAGCCTTGCATTGTTTTGTAACCAATGTAAACTACCGCTCGCTCAGCGAGCCAATCACAATCCAACATTTTTGGGGTCCACCTAGACACCATGACTACGTAGACCCCAATCGGGGAGTACGTAGACACTTCCATAACAGAATATCTGTACCTGCTTCTGTAATAACTGTATGCTGTTGCGAAAGGCATTAAAACTTACATAATTTGGCACATTTCAGAGTATAGATATCTGTTTTATAGATTTTGAAGTGTTTTTAAATGTTGAACTGTTATGGTATAAAAGAGCATCTATTCTATTTGTGAAAGTTCGTCACTTTGGCCTCCTAAAACTTCCCAACCACTCAACTTTCGATTTTGACAAAATTAATGGTGGTTCTGAATCATTTAAAGGGTGCACAGTTTTATTGAGGAGCCTGAAGTCACTGTAGTTTAATTTTCAGTTTTTCGTTAGTTTCGTTTAGATCTAATCCTGGGAAAGTCTGTATAATGTTTAGTTGTTTTATAGGTCCAGTTTATAACACACAGCAGACAAGATGACGAAGAGTATAGAAACAAGAGTGAAGGCATTGATGGTGAAACTCAGACTGCCTGGGTTTTTTTATTGTTCTTCAATTGCCAAAACCAATGGCCAGCATTGTTTACATGCTACTATGCCAGGTTGGCATAGGTAGGCTAAATCGACATTACAGTCCGACTTCTAAGATGTCATTGTAAACAAGTGAAATTTCCGTTCACTAACCGTGCGTACCTTTGAAATTCTGGAGTGTACAACCACAAAAACGGAATAGAGAATCAATCTATACATCTCTCTATATCTAGAACTCCTAATTTTTTGCATCTCTCAAGATTTACTGCTCCATTCAAGTAGAGTATAAATATGGTAGGCCAATGACTTTCAGTTGATGTTAATGCACCGATCATACCTTTCATCGAAAGGGGGTCCAGCTAGTCCATTATAATGTCATATAACAAATTTTGAATGATTGTAGAAATGAGTGCTCATTGCATTTCCGGGTATTAAATACTGAACGACTGTTATGTTATTGGCTGCTACTCATAATGTAGCTTCATTACATTGCTGTTCGCCTCACCTAAAATAGATGTGTATAATGGTGGTGTCGGTGGCCTAGCATTTGGCTCTCGGACTCGAAGCCATAAGGTCGTGGGTTCGAATCCCGTCAGGGGCTCAACGTTGTATCCTTGGGAAAGGCACTTTGCTCAAATTTTCCTCACTTCACCCAGGTGGAAATGGGTACCCGGCTATAGACAGGGAACGATCTTGTCAGTTTGTTAGTGTTTGAGCGCGTGAAATCCGCAGCTTGCACTGTATGCTTCCGCGGAAGCTGAGAATGTTTCTGAGTGTTCTCAGAGGGTCTGCTGGGGTAATAATAAGTTATAAAGCGCATAGAGCAAGCTCTTGAGCAAGGATGTGCGCTATATACATGCAATTATTATTATTATTATTATTATTATTATTATTATTATTATAAATGAATATCCTCAGAATATGTGATGAAGGAAAATGTACGGTACTGCCTGATGTACGCTGCCTGCCAAGGAGGTCACCTTGCCCTGGTGAAAAAGTGGATCAGTGCCATAACAGACGTGAACAGTGAAGTGGAGTTTGTCGCAAGTCTCTCTGCCTGTGAAAATCAGTATCCTTTGTTCACAGTTTGCTCAGGTGAAGGCATTTCTACAGATTTTTTGGGTCCCTCTAATGCTTGTGATTTTGCACCTGAATTGTTTTTTGGGGGGGGGGTTTTGTGGTCCAATTGAAGAGACACATTATCAAAATTAAAATAAAGGCATCACACATGTGAGAGATGTAATTTGATTGCCATGCTGAGTATTTTAATTTTAGCATTTTTTAGCCCTATTCGTACGTCGTGTTTTACTATCCTATCCATACGACTTGGGGAACTCTGTGCCACCACTTAACCCTATCCATACGTCGTGTTTTACTATCATATCCATACGTGGGGAACTCTGTGCCACCACTTAACCCTATCCATACGTCGTGTTTTACTATCATATCCATACGACTTGGGGAACTCTGTGCCACCACTTAACCCTATCCATACGTCGTATTTTATTATCATATCCATACGACGTGGGGAACTCTGTGCCACCACTTTCTAAAACGGAAATTTACTCATTAATCCGATCCGTACGCTTTGCATAGTAGTCTGTCAAAATAATTTTTTGAGAAATACTGAAAGTTTCAAAGAGATCTTCGTACTAGAAGTATTCTAAAATGTGAAGAATACAACCCTGTGGGTACAAAATGACCCCAGGGCGTACGGATAGGGTTAAAATGTTTTGTTGTTTTTGTATCACAGGTGAACATATGGAAGTGGCTCTTTTCCTTTTGACGGAGCTCAATGCAAACTTCACAGAGGCAGTCTGCAGGAGTTTTCCTGATTTTACCAGGAGACTTATTCTGTCAAACTTTGTGAGAACAGATGAACGAAAGAATCGTAAGGTAAGAAGCTGTCCAATGATCTGGTGTGGTTTGCTTCTTCTAATTCTTTTTTTAACTGTTCCAGTGGTTCAAAGCTGTTCAGGCAGAACGGAGCCATAGTGTATATAGATTGTGCTAACTCGACATAAAGTGCAACTTGTGGGTGGTTGGCGGGTGCTGTGGTGTGGTTTGCTTCTTCTTTTCTTTTAAACACCTATCGTCTTTATCTCCCCTCCTTCTTTTTTTGTGTTTGTTACTCTCTTGTAACACCTCTAATCTTCGGCACTTATATGACCTTATTGTGTTGCAAGTGCTGTAAAACACTCACTAAAGCTAAAAAACTAAACTGCAACTTCACATGGTCAGATCATTGAAATAATTGGATTGAAAGATAGTATATCAGTGGTATTATAATAAATGCTTCTTCCGTGTAACTGGTTTCTGGAAAAATATGTCAACTCTGAAAAAAAAAACCCCACCCTTTTTAATTCAAATGATGAAAGAAGACATACAAGTTTGCAACAGAACTGTTATGCTATTTATAGAACATTCTGACGATTGGTTTTCCCTCGTAGTGTTATCCGAGAGACATTTTTGTAAGCTTGTTTGTATATATATAACTTTTTTCAACATATTTGTTCAGGTTGAGGTTTTGCATATTTTAAAAAAATATTTGAGAATGTTTCTGATGTTGTTACTTTTTACTTGTTCATCCTATGTTGCCGTTAAGCGTCGAGGGGAGATGCAGTTTTCTATGGTAGGCCAGCTCCGCAGCTCTTTCAGTAGTGATGATATGTTTTCTTAGGGTTTCTTTGACACCCTCGATCCACCTTTTGTGTGGCCTTCCTCTTCCTTTATAGCCTGAGTGCTTGGTGTTGTAGGCTCTCAAGGCTGGCTGGTCAGGTGACATGCGTAACAGGTGGCCAAACCATTTTATCCTTTGTCTTTCAAACATATGACCACAACAAAAAGGAATGACAATATAAACCATATACAGAGAAAGAAACAGACCACGATCTTCCGCCTACGAACAGTACATATACAGCTCAACTTCCACCTGAACAGAATAAACCCGGAACTTCCCCCAATGTGTCCTTTGTGTGACTGCATATGAGACTGTGGATCATCACCTGTTCCACTGCACAGCTCTAAATGACATCAGAGCTACCCTTCTCCCTCCGAGACCTAACATTGACAGCACACTCTATGGAACATTATAGCAACTGCAACAAACCTGCACTTATCTCTACATGGCATTGGACAGAAGGGCGAGAGCCCAGTTGTTGCTGGATCGATAACAACAACAACAACATTGTCTTTCTATGTAATGCAGGCAGGACTCAGTGCCGATAGCTGCTCTTACTTCTTCATTTCTCTGCCTGTCTCGTCTTGTGATGTTAAGGGTTTTGCGGAGACAATTCATTTCGCTTGCGGGGATTTTGCTTTCATGGGTTTTGCTTAAGGTCCAGGTCTGGCACTGATAACATAATGTTGGTTGTTGTTGTTAGCGGTCCAGTAGCATCTGAGCGTTAACTTTTCTGCATGATGCCATTCGGTAATAGTTGCATGTCTGTTCTAATTGTTGTCTTGAGGAGGAGAGGCAATTAGATGTGTGGGGTAGCTTGGGAAGAAAACATCCCCTTAAATCAGTTAGTTTTCTACAGAAAAACAGATGATGTTCCACTGTCTCTGAGGGGTAGTCACATAGTGGGCAGGCAGCAGACTGCTTTACTCCAATTCGGTTGAGATGTTGGTTGAGGGGTACATGTTGTGTTCTAAGTACATAATGTTGGTGTGAATATTGAGGTGATAAGCTGTCTCTTTGTGTCCATGGAGATGTCTGGATGAGACAGGAGGGGTGCCAGCTGGTACGTGTTTGTGACTTTGAAAATTCTCCTTTGAAAAGTTCCTCCCAATAGAACAATTCAATTTGTATGAAAAACGTTTTAAAAGAACCAATAAAATTGTTTTATAGTTATTCGTCTCTGTTATACGTTTCTCTCTCCATTTTTTTAAAGTTTGTAAATCTATTGACTGTTCTTTAGTTTGATCAAATCTGGTTAGTGGGTGGTTGGCGGGTGCTCTGGTGTGGTTTGCTCCTTCTTTCTTATCAAACATCTATCGTCCTTATCTCCCCTTCTTCTTTTTTACGTTTGTTACTCTCATGTAATGTGTCATTTATTGCTGTATTACGTGGTGCTCTAGAGTGCGCCTTGCGGCCCAATACCTCCGATTTCAGCTCTCCAGCTCCAGGTCCTAGGTCCTACGCTGGGAGCACAGGGAGGAATTGTTACCGGTTCCCACCCGTAGCCAGGACTTAATGCGGTCCTTTTCCGCATGATGCTCCCGTCAGAGGACTCCTAGGGCTTTTAATGACGTGGTAGTGCCACCTACCACCTCACCCCGTCCTGGTAAGAGCATTGCCAGTTGGTCCAGGGCTGCTTATTCAACATATTCACAGCTAACCTCCATTACACTGGCCGTTCCCTATTCGCCACCAGGGACCCGCTAGTGTGCAGAGGCGGACCAAACTGTTGAGCACATCCTTCAGCACTGCAAGACACACAGGGCCCTCAGACAGGAAATGTGGCCAACCCCACTGACGCTACAAGAGAAGCTATACGGGCCGATGAACTGAGCCGGACGGCCCAATTTATGACAGATACCAGACTTTAAGTGTGATGCGATCGAGAAGAAGAAGGCTCTCTTATAACACCTCTAATCTTCTGGCGCTCGTATGACCTTATGCAGTTGCGAGCGCCGCCGTAAAACCTCTATTAAAACCAAAACTAAAAATCTGGTTAATTTTTGTTCTTTGATCGATGTCTTTTCTTTCTTTTCAGTTTGAAATGTCGGACCTGCATTTATTTTGTCTCCTTCCTTCCTGGTTCATCGTGGAAAACTCTGACGGGGACGGAGATAGTCTGGGAGAAGACTTTTCCTCCAACGTTACTTTGACGATCGACGTGTCCAAGAACAAGCTCAAGGAAGTTCCTCATGACATCCTTTGGTCCCTGGATAATGTCGTTGAGTTGAACGTGAGCCACAATCCACTGTTGACCGCCATCGCTGATCCAGTCGGACCGGTTGAGACTATTGACCTGTCTCGAAACAGGTAAAACTATTAAGACATCCTGGCCTGCCTGCTCCTCATTCGAAGTGTGTAATTTGACCAAGTTTCAGCGTTCACTGGCTTGTCGTTGGTTTTTTTAAGATAGTGTGGTCATGAATCTTTTTCCCTTTTTTGTTTCTGCTCTTATTTACCTTTGCGCTTAAATTTTAATGATCTGGGGTAATTGGTATGCGCACTGATTATATATTCCAAATCTTATCATGTTTGTGCTTGCACACACTCTCTCTCTCTCTCTCTCTCTCTCTCTCTCTCTCTCTCTCTCTCTCTCTC
>NW_004797883.1:237478-245156 GCF_000002075.1 Aplysia californica | reverse complement strand
CACACACACACACACACACACACACAGAGTCAAATTAACATTGAAGCACACTCACACATACATATGAATTACTGATATTAACTTTTCAGTGATGGAAGATTATTGTAGAAATTGTGGACAATGTTGAATGCTTTTATTCATGTTCATGAACTGATTGACACTTCCCTTGGTTTGTGGTTTTTTTGTTTTTTTTTCCAGTTTGACGTCTATCAATTTGAGCAATTGCCATTTGACGTTTGTGTCAGCTTACATCTTCACTCTTCCTAACTTGGAGAAACTGAATCTTTCTCACAACTATCTGGAGTCTCTCGTAGACCGCAGTAAGTGTCTGCAAGAATTTAATGGCTATTATTTTAATTCTATCGCATATTTTGATGGATGTCATGGCCTTCTTTTCAGTTTGAAATGTCGGACCTGCATTTATTTTGTGTGTCCTTCCTATCTGGTTTGTCGTGGGAATGTGTGATGTCAGGGGACATGACTCTTATTATTATTATGGGACAGTATAATTAAGGGAGAGTAGCACGCCTTTGATCGTGTGACATTCGAGAAGCGGGAAATAGGCCGGGAGACTTCTGACACACCACTCGGAGTATTTCAGCTCGCTGACGATTTCTTCGGCTCTCTAGGCATGATCAGAATGCTCGACTTTGATCGTGTAATGTAATGTTGGATTTCTCTGAAATTGATCAATTGTATGGTGCTGTGTATTTATTTCTTTTGAATAAGAACAATGAAGGGTGATTTATTTTTCTATCTTTTGCTTATCATTTCCGCTATTATTGATGTGGTAAAAAAGGGGTTGAGAGAAGAAGAAAAACTGAGTTGGACTGATATTTTTTCTGAATATACGTTTCTTGATTCGATTCTTTGCCGTAGGTGGTTTGTGGGTGCTCTGGTGTGGTTTGCTCCTTCTTTCCTATCAAACATCTATCGTCCTTATCTCCCCTCCTTCTCCGCCTCCGAACAGAACATATACAGCTCAACTTTCCCTTGAACAGAATAAAACCAGAACTTCCCCCAACATCACCTTTTCCACTGCACAGCCCTAAATGACATCAGAGCTACCCTTCTCCCTCCGAGACCTAACTTCGACAACACACTCTACGGAACATTACAGCAACTGCAGCAAACCTGCACTTATCACTACATGGCATTGGACAGAAGGGCGAGAGCCCAGATGTTGCTGGATCGATAACAACAACAACAACAACATCTCCCCTCCTTCTTTTTTATGTTTGTTACTCTCTTGTAACACCTCTAATCTTCTGGCGCTCATATAACCTTATGCAGTTGTGAGCGCCGTAAAACCTCTACAAAACAAATCTGAAATGAATCAATTGTATGGGGCTGTGTACTTATTTCTTTTGAATGAGAACAACGAAGGGTGAATTATTTTTCTATCCTTTGCTAAGGATTCTTTGCCAACACTAGCCTCCTATTTGGTAAGCTACTTTAGAACTTACCAACCTCCTCGTGTTCGCGTTCTTTGAGCTTTGTGGGGAAAAGAAAATTAAATTCTGATTGTGGGCAATTGGTGGGTGCTCTGGTGTGATTTGCTGCTTTTTTTTTACCAAATGTCCATTGTCCTTACTTTTCCTTATTACTTTTTTTCACTTTTTTATCTTCTTTTGCCATGTCGAGGAAATGCGGTTTTTTAAAACTTGGGCTGAATTCTGCAGCTTTTTCAATTGAGGTGTTGTAGTTTCCCGGAGTTCCTTTGGTTACTCTCTTGTAACACCTCTAATCTTCACCAGTTATATATAATAATAATAATAATGATAATAATAATAATAATAATGGTAATAATAATAATAATTTGAATAATGATAATAATAATAATAACAATAATGGTAATAATAATAATTCTTATAATGATAATAATAAATAGCATTTGTATAGTGCATATCCCCGCTCGACAGCAAGCTGTATGCGCTTTACACTATCTATATTACACTTATATGACGTATTTATGTTGCAAGTGCCATAAACCTTTTGCACCCCCCCCCCCCCTCCCGGTGGGCGGTGCCACTGACTGAAGTGTCTTTAGGCCATTCCCAAAGGGGGGGCATTTCTCGTTCTTATGCACAGTAGAATTGTAAATGGGCTGATTCAACCATGTCATGCTCATAACTGTGCCTGAACTACAACAGGGAACTGCTGCTTTTTCTTTCCTAATCCTTACTAACGTCATTTTTTTTCCTCTACTTCTTTTGTATGTTTGTCACACTCTTGTGACCCGCTATTTCCGGGGTGCCTTGATAGTCGAAACAGACTTTGTGCTGTTGAAGCTAGAGAGGGGAGCAGAGTAAGCCTGATTCCCTGTAAGGACTTCTCTGTTGACACCCACTTTTTGGCGCTCATATAGCCTTATGCGAGCGCTGTAAAACCTCTACTAGATAAAAAATAATTTAGAATCTCTTGCTAAGACTAAGAAGAAAAAAAATTCTGAAAGCTGACATCAGATTTGACATACTATTTTCACTACATCTTGTCGTTCGTGATCTATTTTTATTTGAATTACTGTGGAGAAACAATTGGTGTATCTAAGTCACCTCATCTTGGATAGACTCTAGCACTGCAGTTTTTATGGTCCTGGCTGGACAGGGTTAACCCTATCCGTACGCCCTGGGGTCATTTTGTAACCCCGGGGTTGTATTCTTCACATTTTAGAATACTTCTAGTGTGAAGATTTCTTTGAAACTTTCAGTATTTCTCAAAAAATCAATTTGACAGACTGCTATGCAAAGCGTACAGATCAGATTAACGAGTAAATTTCATCTATGGAAAGTGGTGGCACAGAGTTCCCCACATCGTATGGATGTGATAGTAAAACACGAAGTACGGATAGGGTTAAAGCTCAAACCTCGTCATATTGATATTTTCTAAGTGTTTTTCATCTGTAAAAAGGCATCATATCCCCATAATCAAAATAGTTCATTGACGTTTCAAGTGAAGGAGAAGGTAGAAGTGAATATTTGTTCAGTTTATCCCATAATTTTGATTTGCCACCTTGACTTTTTCTTTAACCCCCGGGGTGGTGCTACTGACTGAAGTGTCTTACTCTTATGACCCGCTATTTCTGGGGTGCCTTGATAGTCAAAGCAGACTTTGTGCTGTTGAGGCTAGAGAGGTGAGCAGAGTAAGTCTGATTCCCTGTAAGGACTTTTCTATTGATGCCCACCCCTTGGCGCTCATATGACCTTATACGGTTGCGAGCGCTGTTAACCTCAACTAAAACTAAACTAAACTTTTTTCTTTATTATACCTTTTCAGCCCAAACTGGAGTCGAGTGGAAATGTGGACGCCTGCTGTCCTTGGATATATCTCACAATTCGCTCGGCAGTCTTCCCGCTCAGTTTGGTGCGTGTGGCAGTTTGAAATCTCTGAAAGCCTCGCACAACAAATTGACTGAAATCTGTTCTCCATGGCAGTGCCCAATGGTGAGTCGTAAAACTTATCATGTGACAACTGCATTGATCTTGTTTGAGAAAGTCTGAGTGGGTGGTTGGTGGGTGCTCTAGTGTGGTTTGCTCCTTCTTTCCAATCCAACGTCTATCGTCCTTATCTCTCCTCCTTCTTTTTTGTGTTTGTTTCTCTCTTGTAGCACCTCTAATCTTCGGCACTTATATGACCTTATTGTGTTGCAAGTGCCGTAAAACTCTTACATGCTGCTGGCAATCGATTCGACCTGATTCCAGCACACATATCAAGGGAGATCACTGCAATAGCTTCCAAAGTGAGAAGAAATGGGTCAGTCATGTGACCACCCACGCCTATTCATGTTTTCTTCACGCACAAGAGTCACAGCCACTTGACCTCATTAACTGCCGTGGTTCGGCACATCGACTCTATACTCTAAAAACAAAATGGCTTCGCGAAATATCACTTTCGGCACTTACGAGACTTCTGCTGTGGAGAGCAGCTACGCTGATTTGTTTCATTTCTCAGTGGAATAATCTAAAGGGCCAAAGAAAGATGAGAACTTTTTGTCAAATATATTTGTCTAAATTCAGGAAATGAATAAATAAAACATCGGGCACCGTCATGGGGACATATCTATCTTTTTGCAGGTACTTGCCAACTTTCAACTCTGTAGCTGTCGTAGTTTTATGGGAAAAGTGAGACACGTTTTTCCAAGTTGCCAAATATTGTGTTATATTTCACTTCAGAAACACCTTGACCTTTGTCACAACTATCTGGAGTCGTTCCCACCCAGCGCGGACCAGTTTTGGAGCAGAACTTTGAACAACCTGGATCTGAGTCATAATCATTTGAAAGAGTTGGCAGCTAGCATTGTCAGGCTGTGTAAGTGTTGAGATCATCATCATCATCATCATCATCATCATCATCATCATCATCATCTATGGCTTTCACCCCTGGCAGGGTTTAAAAGGTATAGGCCACATACAAGCTCCTTCCATTTATCTCTGTCCTGAGCCATCCTTTCAAGCTCGTTCCAAGTGAGCTTCATCTCTTTCATGTCCCTTTCCACACATCTCCTCCATGTTTCCCGTGGCCTACCCCTGCCTCGTGCTCCCTGTGGGTTCCACTGCAGTGACTGTCTTGTGATGTTTCCGCTGGGCTTTCTTAAGGTGTGTCCCATCCATCGCCACTTTCTTAGTCCTATTTCTACTTCTATATCCTTTTGTCCTGTCCTTTCCCACTGCTCTTCATTTCTTATTCAATCCTGCCACTTAACTCTAAGAATACTCTTCATACATCTGTTGATGCAAGTCTGGACTTTATTCAGTACCGTCTTTGTTGTCTTCCAAGTTTCGCAGCCATAGAGGAGCACAGACTTGACGCTGGAGTTAAAGAGTCGAATCTTGAAGCGCAGTGAGATGTTGCTTGCTTTCCAGACTTTTGATGTGTTGAGATAAAACTCCTTTATTACTTATTTGGAAAATTAATTCTTCTTTCTGTGGGGTTATATAAAGAGTGTCATGGTTTGGGGTGGGTTCTTTTGGCTTTTGTTTGTCCTTGTCGGCTATCTTTGTCGAACTCGAAGTGATGAAGCATAGCTTTATTAACTCTTTGAACCCCATCGGATGCTGGGAGCGACCGGCGGTAATAACCCTGTTCCCCATCGGATGCTGGGAGCGACCGGCGGTGATAACCCTGTTCCCCATCGGATGCTGGGAGCGACCGGCGGTAATAACCCTGTTCCCCATCGGATGCTGGGAGCGACCGGCGGTAATAACCCTGTTCCCCATCGGATGCTGGGAGCGACCGGCGGTGATAACCCTGTTCCCCATTGGATGCTGGGAGCGACCGGCGGTGATAACCCTGTTCCCCATCAGACGCTTGGCGCATCCAGTACCAGTGACAACTCTTTCGTTTTATTTAGAGCTAGTTTTTGCTTGTTTTTTGGAACTATTCGCAAATCACGTTTTTTAGTAATGACTAAACCTTTGTTTCCGCTATTTAGAAGTTGGAGGCAAGTTTTGGGGGTTGAAATGAGACATAGTGAACTAGGTTTATGTGATTGCTGAAAAAACTCTGAGAAACGTTGGAAAAAAATTCAGGGCTTAAAGAGTTAACCTACCTTTGTCATGAGTATTTTCACTCCCAAATGACTTATAAAGTTTTTTGGTGTTTTTGTCTTTGATCCAGCCAAATTGACACGGCTGGATGTTTCTGACAACAAGATTCAAGATATTCCTTCGCCGAGCAACTGGAAATGTCCTCTTATTTTCTTGAACATGCACAACAATAATCTCGGAGCCACAAAGTCCCAGAATCAGCAGTCGAAAGTTTTGTCTGCGTAAGTATTTGGAATCCTGGTTTCTGTAATTGTGAGGCATTATGGTGGATCAGGCGCTCGTCAAAATAACGAAATCGGAGAACCAGGCATTTTTCTGCCAGTTAGGCAATTTTCATCAAAATTTTGGGTTTTTTTTGGCTCAACCCCTTTTTGTCCATATAAAAACATATTTCCACATGAATTTTACTGAAAAACGTTGATTAAAGGCACAAAATATGTCATTTTTCTGTTTTCAAGGACTCTTTGGTTTTGGAGTCAGGGGAGATATTTTGAGATAGTGTGGGTCTTCAGTTGAAAGGTCATGAACTATCAGTAACCTGTGTTTCTGGTGTAGTGGTTGGGTTTACTTGTTTACGTGTGTGAAGGACCAACATCACTGCACAAGGGGCATCCCCATAAGCGCTCCGTCCCCTGAAGAAGCACATCTCGAAGTGTGTAGATGCTGACGGTTCCAAGCAATAAGTGGTTAGTACTGGTTGGGTGCTTTGCCATGGCACGCAGAAGAACTTAGAGATGGACATGTTCCGACTGTAGAGACCCCAACACTGAGGACAAGGTGGGACAGGGTGTGACAGGGTGTGACAAGGTGGGACAGGGTGTGACAAGGTGTGACAAGGTGTGAGTAGTTGTGATGAGGTGTGACAAGGTGTTGTAACAAGGTGTTGTGACAAAATGTGACAAGGTATGACAAAGTGAGGTGGGAAAAGATGTGACAAGATGTGACAAAGTGTGACAAGGTGTGACAAGATGTGACAAAGTGTGATAAGGTGTTGTAACAAGATGTGACAAAGTGTGACAAGGTGTGACAAGGTGTGACAAAGTGTGAGTAGTTGTGATGAGGTGTGACAAGGTGTTGTAACAAGGTGTTGTGACAAGATGTGACAAGGTATGACAAAGTGTGACAAGATGTGACAAGGTGTGACAAGGTGTGATGAGGTGTGAAAAGATGTGACAAGGTGTGATAAAGTGTGACAAGGTGTGACAAAGTGTGACAAGGTGTGACAAGAGCCTAGATTGATTCTTGTGTAGAGGGAATTTTTATGGAGTATCTCAGCCTTTTTACTGGAACTTTGTGTCCCTCTCTGTAATGAATGAATGCTGCTATGAAATGTAAAAATGGGAATAAACTACGTTGCGAATGTTGAGATAACGATTCTTTTATATCTCAAGTATTTCCCCTTCTTGACACGTCACGTATTGTCTGTCTGAATTCACACGAGATCTTATTGTAAAAGAAACAACTATAAATCAGTTTTTCCGGCAGGTAGGCAAGAAAGAGGCTGTGTTTTCGTCTTCTTTGCAAGTTTTAATCTTTTTATAATGTGAGGGCATATGCAGCCCAGGGATGCCGAATCTCCAGTTTTTCCGAGTTTTTTCCTACACTTTCAAAGGAAAGGGGAATGGTAAGAGATATGTTTTTGTGTGCTCATTTAACGATTTTACAAGGTTCGTTTTAGGTGAGGTGTGATGTTCCGCTCATTTTCCGTTCAAAAAAAAAAAAATCATTTGGCATCCCTGGCAGCCGTCACATTCTCAGCCCGGGTCAGCCCGGGGCGGTAGGGTTGAAGCCCGCTTTTAAATTATCTAAATACCTATATTGTGTTGATGGGAGCGTAAATGTACCTGCTTAAAGAAAAATGTATTATTTTAACAGTGTTATACTGTCGCATTGTGACTGCTCTACTGATCATTTTCCGTTACCTTTTTGTCATAGAGAACAGCAGTAGTTCATTAGTCTTTCAACCTAACTTTTGCAACCTCAGTGCTTTCTTGTCGTATCTCCATTTTTTTAAACAGTGAAAACAGTTCGTAACAAAGAGTGAGCTTATAAAGAAGTCACATTTTCACTTTTTTTTAAAATACAGATTCGACAAGAAAACACTGAGGTCGCGATTTTCTGACGTGTGTGTG
>NW_004797883.1:236216-237354 GCF_000002075.1 Aplysia californica | reverse complement strand
GGGAGTTGTTCTTTTGGGGTGGGGGGAGGTTGGAGGGGGGGTTGTTCTTTTTGGTTTTATTTAATTGAAACATGTCTAAAATGTCCTTCAACAGAAAAGAGTCCAGTGGTTTGGAGTTCCCAGGACATCATCTGGCATCTTCATTGTCGGAGCTCTACCTTTCTCAGAATAACCTGAGAAGCTTGCCAATGGGCGTCTGCAGCCTGTCCAGTTTGTCAGTTCTTGATATCGGCCAGTGAGTTGTTTCAGGCGTTTGTTGGGATATACGGTCCCTTTTAAGCACTATGGGGCTATCCCCAAAAATGCTGTTTTGAGAAAATTGAAGGTAAAGTTTTTGCCCCTTGTTCAGTTTCTTTAAAAGACAAGGAGAGTTTTCTCTATAACCAAACAAATATACACACCAATGAAACCAAACTTTTCCAAAAGGTAGGGCAATGCCCACTTTTGGAGTAGGTCAAGATTTGTGGAAACCCCTGAAATCTGGGTTAGCCCGCAAGTCCTTAAAAGCGACCATATATAAAGCTTTTACTTTCCAAAAGGGGAACATTTCTCGTTCATGAACTGTAGAATTGTAAATGGGCTGATCCAACAATGTCATGCTCATAACTGTGCCTGAACTACAACAGGGAGCTGCTGCTTTTTCTTTCCTAATCCTTACTATCGTCATTTTCCTCTACTTCTTTTGTATGTTTGTCACTCTTGTGACCCGCTATTTCCGGGGTGCCTTGAAAGTCATAACAGACTTTGTGCTGTTAAAGCTAGAGAGGGGAGCAGAGTAAGCGCGATTCCATATAAAGACTTCCCTGTTGACATCCACCCCTTGGCGCTCATATGACCTTATGCAGCTGCGAGCGTCGTAAAACCTCTACTAAATAAAAAATAATTACTCATCCTGAACGGCCTTTCTATAAGCACCGTCTTCCTGTCTGCAGCAACAGCGCCCTCACAGAGCTCCCTTATGAACTGGGAATGTTGAGGAAGTTACTCGTCATGAAGACTGACGGTCTCAAGCTGAAGGACAAAGAGCTGCAGTCTCTTGTTGATCGGCTCAGTAAGTTTATGGGGTGGGAAATTGTGGGTGATTTGGGGGCTGGAGGGAGGGGAGGGAGAGAGAGAGGGAGGGAGAGAGAGAGAGGGA